>NW_020229897.1:816431-1111742 GCF_003227715.2 Harpegnathos saltator
AGAGAGAGAGAGAGAGAGAGAGAGAGAGAGAGGGAGGGAGAGAGAGAGAGAGAGAGAGAGGGAGGGAGAGAGAGAGAGAGAGAGAGAGAGAGAGAGGGAGGGAGAGAGAGAGAGAGAGAGAGAGAGGGTGAGCAAACCGGACGCGCGAGGATGGATTTCCATTTGGAAATCCCACGACTACCGTACACGTCCGCGCTTTTGTTTACACCATACCGCGCTCTCCGTAATCACGCGTGCGAAATTCCGGAAAGATTAGCCTTATCTGCGGCGCTCTCGATAACACGACAGCGCTCTTTTAGACGCAACGCGAGATAGGACGGGCGGCGTCGGTTACACACGCCCGTGTCTCAAGCACCCCTCAGAGAGACGGAAAAGCGGCAGAACGCGCGCGTGTTCTCGCCTTATCCGAGCGTCACATCTTCGCGATGACAAGTTTGGCAGGAACGTGCGCGCTCGTCGAACTCGGAGCGCGGAGTTGACAGAGTTCGCACTGACGAACGGGAAGAGCGTAAAACGCCTCGCCTCGTGGCTCGAGAGCCCACGCGCGTTCATTCGGCGCAATTATTTTCGCCCAGCGGCCCCGACGACGACGACGACGACGACGACGACGACGACGACGGCGACCGCGACCGCGACCACGGCTACGACTCAATCGATCTCTCGCGCTTGACAGCGGGTTAACGGCGATGCCGACGCTGTCAGTCGGAGCGCTACCGAGTACGCGCGCCGTGTGGCCCCGGCGACGCGGGCCAACAATATCAAACGGAACGAGCGAGCGCGTGCACGGCGCGTAATATCGGTAATACCGAAGCGAGCAACGAGCTGTGAGCGACAACGATAAATACCTTCCGCGCGCGCCCGTGGCAGCCACGGCTCGCGTCATCCGCGAGGTATTCATTTGACAGGCCGGGGAATGTCGACGCGTAACGACGCGAGAGCACGTTGCGGACAGTTGTTACGCGCGCTACTATTTTCGGAAAAGCCTGCTCCGACGGCACTTTTCAGCCGGAGCAGGTCGACGAGCACGCCGAGCGCGTACGCCGCCGGAGCGGATCGTCGCGCGAGTATTCGCGCCTCTAAAACGCGGTCTCTATTGGCGCCGATATCGCCGCGAAATTAAATATCGCCGACTGAGTGCGAGCGAGCGAGCGAGCGACATAATCGCATTATGCAACGCGTACGAGAGACCGAGGGGGCTGCTCGCTTAGCGTTCTTTTATCACTCCCGTGCCCGTGCCCGTGCGTTCGATTGCGTGCGTGCGTGCGTGTGTTATGATACCGGCAAAAGCGGCAGCTGTCATCAGCCGCGTAAAACGTCAAGATACGACGAGACACGCGCGCAATTTTCGGCACTGATTTTCTCTCTCTCTCACTCTCTCTCTCTCTCCCTCTCTTATTCCGCGATGTATCTTGGCACCGGCAACGTCGACGCGCGTGTTTACGCCGATACTTACTACGCACCGCTCTCTCTCTCTCTCTCTCTCGCCGGCTCGAATGGCTCGTAAAACACACTCACGGGGAGATCCTGCCGCCGTGGCTTACGTACGTCTCCTCTCCTCTCTGTCCCTTACACACGATCGCCGCAGACGCGGGATCGACCCTTTGTCCTTGCCGGGGCCCTTCTTGCCCCACAGAGGAGACCTTCGCCGCGACCACGCAACGCCGGCGTGGCCGAGACACTTGTTATTACACGCTCGTCGATTTGCCGCCGCCGCCGCCGCCGCCGACGCCGCCGCCGCTCGGCGAGCGACCGTCGAACAACGAGCTTCGTCCGGATTTTTCGACACGTCGGGGACACACATACGCACACGGCGAGGCTCACTCACGCGCGCGCCACGAGGAGCCGCAATCGCCGCGTGAATCGGCGCGCGCGACACGAATCTGTCTCTCTCTCCTTATCGCCTGCTGCACTCTCGCTCTCGCTCGCTTGCTCGCTCAAGCGCGCGCGCGCACACGACTGAGAGCAATCGGAACGCTCATGCGAGGCGCGAGCCGAGACTGACTCGAGGCGCGACTAGTCCGTCGGTTTTATACGAGTGACTGGTTTCCCCCGGCGGCACACGACGCGTACGTACGCACCGAAGGAGCAGCCACCGGCCTACCTGACCGTCGTCGTCGTCGTCGTTGTCGTCGTCGTCGTCATCGTCGTCGTCATCGTCGTCGTCGTCGTCGTCGTCGTCGTCGTCGTCACCGCAGCCGTAGCCGTGGCCGCTGTTGTCGTCGTCGTTGTCGTGAACCGAAAATCGAATGCTCCGAAATTTCAGCGATTGCGAAATTTTTTCTTACCCCCCCCGCCCCCCCCTCTCTCTCTCTTTGCAATTCCGGCAAACTCGCGAACGGCGACGTAGCCCGTCGCTTGTAAACGTAAACACTCTTTCCGCCTTCGCAGCGAGCGCGACCTACGCTTTTCCCGGATCTGCGGGCAATCTCGCGCGAAACGCACGCCGCCGCAGCGGCGAGTCGTGCGAAAACGCCCGAGTGAGATTTTGTTTACATACCTTCGCGGTGATGACGACGCGATCTCCGAGCTTTGAAGCGTCGAGAATAAGTCGTTCTCGCGGCGAGCACGCCGCGTCAATTTCGCGAGTATTTCTGAATGCGCGCGCACGTGATAATTACGCGGCGCACGTTCGTTTGGGGAATAAATTTGTAATTTTCAATGAAAAATTGCTCTCTACGAGTAATAAAAAGACAAAACGAATGCCCAGCGAGATAGAGAATTAACTTTTTAGATTTCGCGTTATGTATATTTCTACCTCTCCCTCTCTCTCTTTCTCTTTCTCTTTCTCTCTCTCTTTCTCTCTCTCTCTCTCTCTCTCTCTCTCTCTCTCTCTCTCTCTCTCTCTCTCTCTCTCTCTCTCTCTGTCATTCCGTCACATATCCCACATGCTATTTGTATATTTTTATGCCAACGATTTCGATTACGCTCGGAACAATTCCGACTACGTTCACGCCCACGCTGAAAAATAACCAATAAACAATCCCGGGATTAACGTAACGCAAAAAAACCGTCCACTTTATCGCCGCGCACGACCAGGCGGAATTTCATTTCGCGCGCGCGCCCCCTGATCATCATTCCGTCGGTCCTCTCGAAAAGAGAGAGAGAGAGAGAGAGAGAGAGAGAGAGAGAGAGAGAGAGAGAGAGAGAGAGAGAGAGAGAGAGAGAGACAGAGAGAGAGAGCGCGCAAGCTTGTGATAAAAGCGAGGATAATCACCGCATCGGAATGTCGATAGCAATCAATACAGGATATCGCGATACCGTCGCGTCGTACACGATCGGCGCGCCAAATTTCGAATAGCTGGCTTTTTTTATAACAGCTATTAATTATTGCGCCGAGATGTACGGTGAATTTGCTCCACGCGCACCAGCGCTTCCTCCTCCATCGAATTCCGATAGTCACGGGGCGACCGATGTCGAGTATCGACATTCCCGTTAGTTCGACATTCGCACGTGTTTTCACGAAATATTACGAATTACATGCGCGCGCGCGCGCGCGCGCGCATGCGAGACGTTTGACACGGCAGACGAAACCACCTCGTGACTCATCCGCGTCGCTATCGCGACGAGCTCGACGGCCGTGGCGGCGGTCTCCGCGTAGTGTCTCGGTGCATGTAGTCTTATTTCCGTCCTTCGTCGGCGCTTCGCGATGTCACACGAGCGCGAAATCTGGCAGGCTTCGTGTCGCGACGCGACCATGGACAATGCCGCGCTGTGGATTCGCGTAACTCGAATTTCGCCTCATTAAGACCGCCGGCGCGCGCTCGCGCGGCTCTCGCTGGCCTTTCCTGACCCTCGACTCGCGCGGTCGGATGACTCGATCTCGCGTGGCAATCTGCGTAGGACGCGCGTGTTTATTTTCGCTTGATCTCCTCGTCGCGGTCGCCGACGAGCTCGATTCGAGCGGCACTTCGGCGGGCTCCTAGTCCCGGCCGATCTTGAGATCGATAGATCGTCGGCGACCGGCCGATCGACGTTCCCGCGCGATAAAGGATATAGAAGAATAACAAGGCGTAGAGTAACAGACGAAACAGGCGAGAGTGACAGGTTCGAGCTGAGTTAATAAATTCTCGATTGATGCCGCGCTCTTCCGCGTGAGCGATTTGTTTACACACTTTACCGCGATGTAAACGGCCGAACACTTGGAACGCCACCTGACACAACAATCCGCCGCGTTATTGATATTGTTGCTGGCTTTCTACGGCCAGTCGAATCGACGAGACCGGAACAATTTCCGGCGAGAAGCTATATGCTCCACTTGACCCACCCAGGCTATCTTCCGCCAGGTTTTCTTCCAGCGCTGCTGCCTCTCTTATCCGTGGACACCGTGAGGGGGACTTGCAAACGATCGTTTTCAGCGAGGGGCCGAGGGGGAAGAAATATGTTGGGAAAATATCGCGTTCCTTCGACGAACGATTCAGCGAACGATATGTGTGTCTGTCTCTCTCTCTCTCTCTCTCTCTCTCTCTCTCTCTCTCTCTCTCTCTCTCTTTCTCTCTCTCTCTCTCTCTCTCTCTCTCTCTCTCTCTCTCTCTCTTTCTTTTTCGCTGTCTCGCTGCAGATTTTATCGCACCAACGTCTGTCGCACATTATGTCAATAGACCATATTACCTTGTAAATGTAAAGTGATTTCTCGGAATAGCTACCAAAGATGAAACTCTCGATATATCGGTCAGATGTCACGTGCTTACGTAATCGCGAGCTATCCGTTCACATGCAACGCGCGCGTGCACGGAAGAGGGAGGGAGAGAGAGACTGCGCCTCATCAACCCAGCCGGTAAGTCTCGATGTAAAACTTTCTCTGATAAAACTCGCGCGAGCTTTCGTCGAGATTATAGACTTATCTGCAGTATAAACGGAGATCGAAAGTTTATTTAATCAAAACTGACGGTAAGCGACGGCGGTGTGCGCGACTCGCCCGAGGAAAAAGCCGCTCTTGCACCTCGCCGGGAGAAATCCCGTCTTACTGCTATCTCGCTTCGAGGAATCATCGCGGGCAAGAAGCCCGCTCGAATCCATATCCGCGCACAAGGAGGAGAAGAGAACGAGAGAGAGAGAGAGAGAGAGAGAGAGAGAGAGAGAGAGAGAGAGAGAGAGAGAGGGAGAGGGGGAGGGGGAGAGACGCTGCCACCGCCAGAGCCACATAAGGGTTTGCCGCCCACCCTGGAGCCTCTCTACTTGTAAGATAACGCGTGTCAGAAGCTTCCAAAGACGCGACGTTTGCCCAGGGAAAATTGCCTTGACATGTAGCGAGAGCGACAGAGAGAAAGAGCGGCGGTAACTGCTCTAGAATTTGCTAGAGCGTGCGTGCGTGTGTAGCTTCTTATATAGCGTATAAGCGCGCGTTAGTGTGTGCTGAATATGTCGCGAGACGAGTCGAGCTAACAGGTTGAGCGAGAGACGGTGTCTACCCTTGGCGAACGAGGTAGCGCACGCGAGGACGTCGAATTTCTCAAATTCGGCTCACCGAATGACGGGAGCGAGGCGGAAACGTCACTCTCCGCTTTCGCGACGCGTTTTCAACTACACCGAAGAGAGCGCAGTTAAATATTTGAGCGTGTCATAATTACTTTGCTCTGGAGGTTCGCGCTACCGCTCGAGTATGCGAACGCATTTATATTACGCGCGTTACGAAAAAGCGGGTTTTCATGTTTCTCTCTCCGTCTCTCTCCCTCTCTCTCTCTCTCTCTCTCTCTCTCTCTCTCTGTCTCTCCTACGTTCGTATTCTCGCGTCGGTTAAAAATAACGAAGGTTTCTCCGCTTTTCTCGTCCTCCGAGCGACGAAGGAGAACGATCGCACACTTTATTGTCGTTTTGTCATCGGCAAAACTTTACGCTTGAGAAAAAAATGTCATTTATTTGCGTCCGATACGACGCAACGACGAGCGTGCGCGCGCGAAATTCACACTTCCTTCGAAGCTTCCTTTTCGCGCGGAAGAAGGATCCTACCGAAAACGAGTCAAAGGCTACTTCGGGCGCGTCTCTTCTTTTATATCCCAATTCCATCATACCCGCAGGCTTTCACTCACCGCGGCATTTGCAGCGTGGCGCAGCGACTCGGGGGCGTCCGCGTGTACGCGTGTGTACGAGCGCTTGCGCGCATAATACAGCTCCGGGGCGTATTACGCGACGAAACGTAACATGTTACGCGATACAAGCGCGCCGACGTGATATTACTACGAGAGCCAAGCGGGACTCGTATTTCGTCGAGCACCCGCCGAGTCGGACTAATGAACGTGCTGTCTGGAGACTCCCGCGAAACAGAGGTTCCCAAATTTTCCGGTCTCGCACGCGTCCCCGCAGGACACTTCAAGATTTTACGAAGGAGAACCGTAACTCGCCCCAGGCAGGATTTGTTAGTATTCTTTTCTCTTGTACAGAATGATACAAAACTCCAACCAGGGCTTCATTCTTTCATTTCTCCGCACACACACACACACACACACACATACAGAGGGAGGAATTTGTGCACACGAACGGACGACAAGATATCTCGCATTTCCTACGTATCAATCAAGATCGCGGTTGTATCGTACTAACAAGTACCAACACATAGTAATGGATAACTAAAAGTATTTGAAGCAGAAAATAGCTGGGTGTGGTAGCAATAAAATTCATTGGTCATATAATGAGATCTCTGTTTTTTTTTGTGGAATTTTAGCGGACGTTTATTTATGCGGTACGACGCACAGTACTAAAAACATTGTCGCTTATCTTGAAATAAAAAAAAAGAATTAAGTATACTATATAATCATATATATGTCAGGCTTCTCAGTTGACGCTATTGTTTTAATATATCGCTTCTTTTGTACAGTAGAACAGTGTTTTGTAGAGTTTATTATAGTTATAAGCTTTACTTGTAAAAACTTATATGTTACATACATATTTATCTTGAAAAAAAAAAAGAAAAATTTTAGTTTGGTACACATGAATCTTGAAAAAAAATAATTTGAGTTTGAAATTTCTAAAAATAACACAATACATGCGCGTGTACTTGGCGCCTTTTTTTACCTTTTTATTTAAAATGTTCCATATTTAAAGTGTTTATTTACGGTGATATTTGCTGCATCTTGATCGACGACGTACGAATTAAAAAAATAAAAATAAAAATCGGACGCAACTAGACGTGCGGATGGGCGTGTATCAGTCCCTGAAGAAGGAAGACGGTGAATAATGGAGCTTGATTAAAGTCAAAGATCCTAAATGCAACGATTGCAACATGTCGCGCGTTACGCAAAGATTTTTCTCTCGGGGCTTGCTTTTTCTTTCCTTCGCACCTCCTCACGATCCTCGTTCCTTCCGCCTGCACGCACGCGCGCGCGCACGTTCTCGCCTTCCCTCCATCCGGAAAAGACCGAGAGTACACGCTCTTATTTCATTTAAAATGTAGAAAACGTAAAGTGCAGGGTAAAAGGAACAGACCCAATAATCCCCGGCCGTTGCCCCGTTGCCTTCGTATCGACAAAAGCCTTCTCGGCGCGCAGTGTGTTTGCGCGTATGCTGCGCGACGGTGCGATTCGTATTCAGCCGAAACACGTTTTTCCCAGCCAATACGTCCGATCTCGACGCGATCCACGTGGAACCGCGGCGTCGAGCGCGTCTCGTGTAAAAGGAGGCCAACCTACGCCGCTCCGGAGAGTAAATAACCACCTACTGTCGGCCCGATCGTGACTCAGGACGAATCCGTCCGAATGAAGCAATCGAATTCTATACCGTCCTGCGCTGCGGCGTCTCGCCCGATACCGGATGTCTCGCTAATGATAGGCCTCTCGAGGAACAACACCGGGGAGCGCTGGACATTCAGCAAAATATTATATTGTAGCTCGCGCGACCTCGATCCTTCTCTCTCTTTTTCTATATTCTACATATATATATATATATACATATTTATAGTATATAGAGCCCGATCAACACGCGCGCGCGCGCGCGCGCGGAAGCGATGAAAAAAAGAAAGCCGTGCGTGTCCCGCAACGTAAACGCGTATTCTCCGCGAGGTCATCGCACCCACCGTTGACGCAAACGGCCGGGTGGCCAATAAATCGCTTATCCGAGATGCCTGCAAGTTACACGTTTTATACGCGCTTTCGTCAATAATATATTATGTCCGTCGCGCGCGCGCGCACACAATAAATATACTTGTCCTCATTCGTTCAGCGGCGAATCGCGCGAATAAAAGGGGCCGAGAGTGTATCGATTCTATGAATAAGTCATGCGTCGTTCCGAGATCGCGCAAAGACGACGCACCGGGAGAGATAAATGTCCCGTCAACGTTTACAACGCCTGCGACATTCGCGGATCCGCGTTACAGATCGCAGATCGGCAGATCCGAATTTTATTGTATTATTTGGAATTATTTGGATGATCGAATCACGGCGTCGCACGCAAAACCGGCCGAGGTCGCGCGACGGCGCACGCACCGATACATTGCGCGCTCGCGCGGAACTTCCAATTAATTAACCGAACAATTTACTTACGAGGAACCGATTCCCGATGCGAGGCGCCGGCGCGGCGGGAGGAGGAGGGAGATCGACGGACCTCCGCGACTTCGTCGCGGATTTCAGTTTGCGCGAGCGAGCGAGCGAGGGAGGCTGTACATATCCGATAAACCGAACGATTTGTAGACCCGGCCGGCGCGGAGCTTTGCGATACGATGAAGAGTTTACGAGAGAATACGCAATTTATGATAATCTGCTATCAATCCGAAATGCAGCGGATCTAACTTCGCGCGAGCGACTCGACTCGGTTCTCGGAGACTTCAACTGAGCCTCGCCAAGTCCGAAGTTGCGTAGCTAGTCCGGACGAAGAACGAGAGGATCAGAGACAGACGGGATTGCGCCAGGGATCAGCGCGAGGGAACAAAGTCCCAAACTGAATTCTAACGTCGATTCTAAATCATTGTCCTTCTCAGAAACGCCGAAGGGAGCAAGAGAGGGCGGTAGAAAGGGAGGAGAGGAAAAGAACGGGCGAGAGGAGAAGGGAGGGCTTCTTTGTCTATTTCTAGAGAATCGTTCCTTTCCGATTCAAATTTCTCGGCTCGAGCCACGAGAGGCGGCGGGAACGGTGACGGGGGCGGGGGCGGGGGGGGGGGGAGCGGCGACAGGCACCGAATAAGCGGCGTTGAAATACGCGCGACCGCTAATCGAGAGCTAATTGATCTACCGCTGCACAATTTACCTGCCGCTGTTGTGTATGCTGATTAGAACGTGTTTGTTTGCGAGCTGTTGTGCGCGATTCCACGTCGCAAAGGAAGCCGTGCGCTGCTGCGGCAACGCTTTGCGAATCTTGAGCGCGTCACGCGGAACGAGTTCTAATCGTGTAGATCGGCGCGTTCCGTAATTTCATATCGATCTCTCCCTTTGCCTCCCTCACCTCCCCGCCCCCTCTCTCTCTTTCTCTCTCTCTGTCTCTTTTTCTCGCGCTTTCTCTCGTGTTGCAGAATTCGCAAAGATAACTCCGACGCGCAACGGGCAGATCATTGCAATTTATCTTCGGGACAACGTGCAATTATTCGTACGTTGCGTAAAACCGTCACTTTGCGATAAATTAGGGAAACAGCCGGCGGTTTAATGAGATTTCGCCGTGCAATTATTCGTCCGAGCGAGCGAGTGAAACAATTAATCGCCTAACGACGTCAGAGTGCGAATTAAATTATAACAATTTTTTCGCCTCGTCTCTCCTTCTCGCTCGCCGTTCGACGCGCCGACGTCGTTGAGCAGCCGAGCGACTCCCGATTCTCCCGGTGACTCACGATGCGCGGTATTTTTAGCGTACTCGCCAATTGCATAATAAATCGCGGTGTGAACGGCAGCGCGGCGGCGCGGTCGCGGGATTTTGACCGCGCGACTTTGTATTCCGCGTGCGCGACGCGCCACGCGGTCGAAAATTCAAAGCCGGAGCGGCTCCAACGGCGGCCGCAGCGCCGGCCGATCGGCCGATGTGCGGTCGCACCGCATCACGACGCAAAGGACACTCGCGAAATCGGACCGGATCGATTTACAAAGCCCAAGCTGGGTACGGTGCAGCGGCCGATATTTCACTTTGCAATTCCTGATACTGCGGCGCGCCGCGCGCGCTCGCGTTCTTCTCGGCTCGAAACTAATCGCGCGAGCGAGAGAAACGGGACGAAGCGAGACGGGGCACGAGCGGGACATTCCGTCGATTGTTCTCGCCGTGCGTATAATGACGTCGAGCGAGGAGTATTCTTTTGTTGCCCATTGAGCCGCGCAAACGCGCCAAATGAGCGCGCGACGAGATGAAAGAGGCGCTGGCGCGATACGCACGATATGGCGGGCGGACACGTCGCGACGGTGCGAGAACTCTCGATCGTTCGTTTCCGAAATATTATTTTTGATCAAACGCTTTTTTTTTTTCCAGAGGCGTACATCGATATGTCATCGATCGCGCACGCTCACGCGTGCGTGGGACTCCCGGTCTCCCCCGATGGCTAGAATTACCGGGTTTTCAGCGCGCCGGATACGCTGGATAGCTCCATTGATCTCGTTGCCGTTGATACGGGAAAATAAGAGAGGAATAGACGGGCCGGGATTTAACGTTGAGAATTCCTCATGTTAGTAGCGCAGCTCTCTCGGTGCAGCTCGCGCAGCGCCACTCACCGGGCGGCAAAAATGTTTGCGCATGGGATCATCCCGCCGTGGGAAGCGCAGCGGAAGAAAATGAAGTGCAAGTTGCCGAGCGATACGCAACGACGACAAGGGCGTCGGCTCGTTATTATTAAATGGCAGATTCGCGCTTGGTCTCTCTCTCTCTCTCTCTCTCGTTAGAGTCGCGCTACGCACTAGGCGCTACGCGCGTTGCGCACACGCAAGCGGGGATGTTTCCCGGGCTGATGGGTGAACCGAAAACTCAGCGAGACGGATGACGTGGGTGGGGTATTTCTTGAACGGCGGTAGTACACGAGGCAATTGCAGCGAACGTAATTCCAGCGCACATCTCACGCGGAACATACTCTCGGACGCGAATCCACCGTTTCCAGGCTCAGATTTATCTGTGAGCATCTTGCCGCAATAAAAGCAAGAGACGGGACTACACCGCGAAACACGTCCGCCGGTCTGTCGCGCGCGCGCGCGCGCGCGCTCGGGGGTAGCGATGTAAAATAAATTACGATGATACGCTCCGTGCGCGATTGGTGAGGGAATAAAAATAACAGGAGTCACGGTCACCGCTGCGAACGATTATCCCGTGCGAAGGAGAGGGGAACGGAGCGACGGGGCTATCGCGCGCTGCGGAGTAAAATCCAGTTTTCACGCCGGCGGATCTCGACGAGGGAGCGAAGCCCGGACGTGAAATCTGTTCCGACGACCGCGTCTCAAAGAAAGGTCGAAGGGCACGTGACGACGAACGTGCGTGACGGCGACGCTATTTGCGAAATACCGTTGGCGCGCGACGTCGCGGGAGCGTGCGTCCGGTTGATGCGAGTCCGGGAGGACTCGCGTACTCGGAAAAGGAGAGAGAGAGAGAGAGAGAGAGAGAGAGAAAAGAGAGAGAAAGGAGGTGGAGGAGGGAGCCGAACGCGTCGTCGGACGTGGCTCACCGGAAAGAGTCGTCGTGGCGGCGAGGGAGGCCGCCGCTCTTCCCTTCTTTCGCATTCCTACGGAGCGCCGTACGTAGGACTCATTGATTTCCACGGTACGTGACAAACGCGATCGACCGTGAGCATTCTCCGGCTGCAGAATCCTCCGTGAGTGCACGGTGATCCTCCTGGGCACCACGGGCGGCAAGGGGAGGGGGGAAGGGAGAATGAAATGGATCCGAGGTCGCGCGCGTGCACCGCTTCCTCCTCTTCGCCCGCTCCGTCCGTGCCATCCCGCCGTTGCTCCGGCCCGGTAAAAACTTCCGAGTGGATTGTCTTGTTTTCCGGATCAGTGAGAGAGACCCGATCTGCTAGGGCGCGCGCGTATAACGTGTCGCTCCCGATTCATCGACACCGGCGGCAGCGGCAGCGGCGGCGGCGGCAGCGGCGGCGGCGGCAGCGGCGGCGTCGGCGCGCCGCTGACGAGGAACAGAGGCACGAAAGAGCGTAACCTTGTCGGCGACGGGTCCGTCACGCGTAAATCCACGTACCGAGCGAATTTATTCGCACGAGCGAAAAATGTTGGCTCTCGATCAACATCGCCGGGCGCAAACATTTATTTTGTAATAACGCCCGCGTGTGTACCGGCTGCCGTCAACCGGCAACCGTATTATGACCGTTAGCTCGCGCGAGCGTTAACAGTGAGCGAGAACGCTCTCGACATATTTCGCCCGGCCGGGCCGCCCTTCCCCCCGTTGAAAATCTCGCGTGCGGGCGTGCGCGAAATTCGAGCAATTTCGAATAATTCCAAAGCCGTTAAATCGATGTTCAATCACATAAAGAGGATTTAATTGGCCGGCGCCGCTTTTTCAAATATTTCGCTTAACGAGCAGCGCGATATTTCACGTCGGCCAGAAAATATATCTGCCGGTCGACGTGTTAAACGCGAGTTAGAGCGACTCGCGGAAATTCGGCCGCGTGTGAGAAGGAGAGAGGCACGCACGCACGCACGCACACACACACACCACACACACACACACACACACACACACACACACACACACACACACACACACACACACACACACACACACACACACACAGAGAGAGAGAGAGAGAGAGAGAAAGGAGCGAAAGGGGAGAGAGAGGTGAAATCGGCGATATCGCTTTTTATTGTATTATAACGGTCGTTGTCTTTTCGACAATTTGCACGCGCTGAAAACGTACAACGTGGCAATTTGGCGTCGCGCAATTTATCACTCGCGTCATTAGATTCGCAGAAACGGCCGCGGAATTTGCCGTTGAAACGCGTCCAGAGGCGCGTATACGCGCGTATATTCACCTTTTACGTCCTTCGTGCGCGTTCATGGCCATCTTTAACCCATTTGCATTCATAAACGCGCATAATGGACTAGCCGCTATCACGCGAGCATATGCTACCCGTCACGTTCCAGTCGAGAACGTTGGGGCTACCAAGGAATAGCAAAAACGCATATTCCAGAATTTGCACACTTCTCCCCCCCCCCCGGCCTGTGACGCGCCTCGTCGCTCATCCCTTTTCTCTCGCTGCAGGTGATTAATATTCATTCCGGCCGCGACGGAGATAAATAGGCGCGCGGATTTAATACCCTTGTAGGTCAAGGGTTCGTCGGTTTTGAAATACGTCCACATCATTGTGAGACGATTATTGTGAGACGATAATTGCAGTCGCGGTCGATACGTAATACAATCGCGTGTTTCATAACGGCACTGATTGAAATACGCAGGACGTCCCAAAGGAGAATCGCGCCTGCTCCGAGCTCGGAGACGATTTTCTCTCACATCGGTATTACCCAGCTAATTTTCTCTTCGGCATCGCGATTGCCTCGCGAATCGCATCTCGAGTAGCCCTCGCGAAGCTTGTGGTCCCGCGAACGTTACGAGAGTCGGCGAAAGTTTAGCCGGCGAAGGCGCTACCAGCGCGATCGACATCGGGAAAAGACCGCGGGACCGCGTTTTCCGGACGGCTTCGCCGTCGTTCGCTTGTTGTTTCATCGCGGAACTTCGGCGATATTGCCGACGGCGAAATTGGACGAGGGACATGGCGGCCACGCGCCCGCGCTCGCGGATGCCGAGAGCGCAAAGGGCGAATTGCGCTCTCGAGTGCGCGCGCGAGTTACGAAATTGCCGCGGCGCTTTACGACGATGGCGGCGGGCTCGTTTATACGGGCCCCGAGGAACCACGAATTGGCAGTCGCAGTCGGGCGCGAAGGCGTTCGTAACAGGGCGTGAAACTACGCGAAGGCACGCAAAGTGCAGTTCGAAACGGCTTAACAAGCGCGCCTGCCCCGGCAATGGACCGCGTCCGAGTAGTCGGGTATAGCTTATTCGTCACCGTCCCTCTGCTTGCTCCCATTTGCCGGACGCGATTGCGTAGCACGGTTGCTCGATCGAGCCGTCGGTTCCGGACCGTCGATCGGCGCGTCGGCTTTTTTTCGGTCAACAATAGCGATAGCCGGTCGCGCGAACTGCCTTGCCGGCTCGCTGCCTGGCTGGAGAAGCCATTACTCTTGAGCTGCGGTCGAGCCTCTCCAGTTCTAAGATTAACAGCCGCGCTTTTCCGACGGGGCTATATCGAGAGAGAGAGAGAGAGAGAGAGAAAGAGAGAGAGAGAGAGAGAGGGAGAGAGAGAGAGAGAGAGAGAGAGAGAGATCCGCATCGTTAGGAATGTCCGTCCGCCCGAACGATAATCGATTAATCGTCCTATCTGGAATAACGGTTAACCGTTACGAAGGCAACCGCGAGAGCGGCTGTGTTTAAGCAACTCCGCGAGAGTGTGTCCGATGCAGTCTAATGTATCAGCGCTAATTGCGCAAAATGTTCAAGCTCTTTAAAGGGATGAAGAGTGCTCGAAAATTTCACCGATAGGATACCGCGACTGTTTTCTGCAAAGTTTGCGTCGTATTGATCGCGCGGAATTTCAAATGCTCTTCATACACAATGGAGAAAGGAGTAAACGCAAAATGAATTGGAGATTCACTGATTGCATGCATGACGAGGACGAAAAAACAGCTTTCAGAGCTTTCGACGCATCTCGAGCTGACAGTTGGAAACTTCAGCTGCTACAAATGGCAGCTTCAACATATCAAAAATGTATTTGCTCCGTTAGAAAAAAGGTTTAAACATCACCTTTAAGTATCTCCTCGGGATTAACTTTAGAATCTTAAAAATGTGACGAAAAGTTTGCAGAAATATCTCTATGTGAGTACAGTCATGTCGCCGTTGAATATTCGAAGCAGCGAACGTTTATATGCGATCTAATTAAATGTGCAAGAAACACGAGAGAAGTAACGTGATCGTGTTGAAAACAAGGGGGAGGGAGGGAGAGAGAGAGAGAGAGAGAGAAAGCTTATATTTAATCTACCTCTACGTTAACGGCGTTTCTGGACTTTGCCATCCTCTTAATCTGTACTTCGTCCTTCTTCCTCGGACAACGCCACAAATGCACCGAAACGGGCGACGAACAAGTTTCCCAACGCAAACAGCTCGGACGTTTAATCCGCGGTCGCAATAGGACGCGAGAGACTGAGCCGATTCCCGCGGATTTGATCCGTCTCAAGTGATAATGCAAATGCGTCGTAAAGACATAATTAATCGCCGCGGGAACGCGGCATCGCGTGGCGCCTTCAGCGCGGCGCGGTCGTTAATTTTCCAATTAAAACGGCCCCCTAATAGACCCAGGCAGCTTGTCGCATATGTAACCGGTCTAAATAGCCGCGAATACCTCCTGTAACGGCGTCAACGGCCACTTCGATTTTACAGCGGCGCGGAAATCGTTAGAGCGCGGCCGATCCCGAGGGCACGTTCGCCGGCAACAATAAATTTCACCGCGGGCGGTAATGGCGAGAGGGTGCTCTCCCCACGCGCAGACAAACCCATCATCGCAGAAGCCCTTGCTTCTTTAGGTACCGAGTGTACTCTCTGATGTAAGGGCTAAAGGCGTGCTTGGATTATTTACGACTCACGTACGCGTCCGGGTCGGGCCGCGGTTCGGCCGGGTCCTCTCGCCGTCGCCGACGCACGGCGAGAGGACGACGTGGCCGACGATGAAGAAGCGCAAAGAAGCCTCCGCGAGGCAAGAGGAATCTAAAATATTTACGTCTAGCGTACACAGCGGCCCGCAGATAAGGACGTTTGCTCGCGAAACACTCGCGCGACATGGGCAAACAAAGCGCAGCGCGCCGCGCTTGGATGGATCTTCTCTCCTCGGCTCTCGCGCGGCCACTCTCGGCGGCCGTCTCTCCGTACTCCAGGATCTCGTGAGCACCTCCGACGCTCTCCGGCGAAGAGCGACATTAGCCAGGGTAATAAAGATAACCGGCGCGGCGGGGGCTTACCATCCGTGAAACTTTCTCTCGTCTCCTCTTCTTCACCTTCCCTTCGGCAAATCACGCTACTTCCTAGCCGTCCTAGCCGACGCGATACCGCGACAAGCGCCGATTGTACTAAACGCTCGCCGCGACTGCGGCTATTCATGAGTCGCGTGTGATTAGTTTGCGCCGATCAATTTTTGCCGACGAACAACCGCGTCGCCGGGCTCTACGCCAGCTAACGCGGCGTTCGAGGCGTTCATTCGCGCGACGAGACGCGAATATTGCGAAATCAGAGAGCGCATTGGAGCGGCACACTGTGCACCACATCGCCGAGGGCGCGACACTCCGGGGCGAGAAAGGGACGGTCATTGTTCCGCGAGTTACAACGCCACGGCAGAACGGGAGAAATCACAACATGATGGTCGAAATGAAATTGGTAACTGTTTCTCGAGCGCGAGAGCGAGAGAGAGAGAGAGAGAGAGAGAGAGAGAGCGAATACTAGAGTCGCGCACAGCGCGATTGCAGTTACTTCCCCCGTCCAATCTCGGCGGCAGTCGCGAGCGCGCGATCTCGCTTTTAACCGACGACGATGGGATATTCGTTTTTCCAGGTAAATGGTAGCCGAAGATCACGCGGGGGATAGATCGGCCACGGCGCACCGCCACACAACGTCGTCGTGCCGCACACATCTCTCATCGGGGATCCAGGAAGCAGGTTAGCGAGTGCGGTCCCCGGGTCATAGAAATAGGATCAGGTCGAATGGGTGCTCTTAGTGATTACATTTGCAAGTCAAACGACGCAGTCGACAAGATGGTGGAAATATATATGTATATATACATATAACACACACACACACACACACACACATATACACACACGCGCGCGCGCGCGTATGTATACATGTATGTGTACATATAAAATAATAAACAGTAGCGAGGGTAGTGCGTGCGGTGCAGAAGAGAGAAGGAGAAGAGGGAAGAAAAGAAAGCAGAGACGAGGAAAAGGAGAAACCACGGCGCGGAGAGTTTACCCGGCACGAAAAATGTCCAAAGAGATCCGGCGGCGAGAGGGAGGAGAGTGTCGCGAAGAGGCGGAAGGATCGACGGTAGCATGACGAGCTTCATTTTGCGCGAGGAGGGTGTAATGGGGTATGGAAAACGAAGCCAGCCGTCGAAGAGAATGTGTCGCTGCCCTCCGGATCCGCGAGAAAAGGCAAGACAGCGCGGCGGGGCGGGGCAGAGGGGCGGGCGGAGCGGGGGAAGGAGGAGGAGGAAAGAAAAAAGAGCGAAACGGGATGGCACGGAGAAGCGGGAAAATGGGCGAGAGAGACACACGGAGAGCCCCGGAGACGCGGAGAGAAAAGTGCGACAGAACCGACGGAACGGCTCGGCAGGTTTATCCCGGACCAGCTTCATTTTCAGCCCTCGTCTGAATATAAAAGACAATTTAATTATAGGGGGATTTTCAAAGGCGGGTCGCCTCCTCTCGTCCCGGCCCTCGTCCCTTTCCTCCGCGCTTGTCTCTCTCCCTCCGTCTGTCGACGGCGTATCCCTTAAACGCGACGGCGACAAGAAAACTCAACATACACACGTATACGCGCGCACATGCACACGCGCGCTACTACATCGTTCTCGGTAACATCGCGTACTCGGCGCACCTACGTGGACATCGTTAGACGATATAATATAAGCTGATCAAGTAGGATTTATGGGGTGCCGAGGTCACGTTAAATCGCGCTAGACCGGAGTAAATTACAAGCGAACTGAGTCTCGAACGGGGAACGCGATCCCCGCGCGCAATCCCGGGCTTGCAAATGAAGTGTGCGGGAAATCGGGCGCGCAGGCCCGAGACACGCAAAACAGAAGCGCTCCACGATCCTGCGTCTCGTGCGCGTCGGAGCGCGCAAAGTCCGGCGAAAAGGCGCGGCCGAAAGGCCGAATTTCAATGAAACCTTCCTCTCCTGGACCCTCTCGCATCGTTGTGCGCGGCTACGGTGTAACGTGCCTCGCTGAACCGCCCAAAATAACACGCCGCAGCAGCCCGGTGTGTTCCCAGCGGTGCGTGTAATTGTTGCGCACCGAGCTCGCTCGCGCGAGTCCGAAATGTTCCACCTTTACGCCGCGGTCCCTTCGTTCATGCGTTTATAAGCGCGTTCCTTTTTTCGCCCCCTCCCCTCCGCTGTTAAATATAGCGCCCGCGTACCGACAACGCTGCGATTGTTGTTACACGCGGCGGAATCCTCGCGGAGTGACCCGGCGGAGAAATTCTTCGTGTCACGTACTTTGGCACTCCACCCTTGCCGTCCAGCCGGAAGTAGACGAGACGATTGTCTGAAGAAAATAGCGTCTCGCGACCATTTCGACAACTCGTTATTTGAGATGGAATAAACGCGAGGGCGGGCCGCGGCGCGGCGCGAGGCGATAGTCTCGCTGCCGCGGCCGCGTTGTCGCGCAGCGCAAGGACTTACGCGATATAATGACACCCGACTCCGACAAAGGGCAACGCGCGCCGGCTTTATTAAAAACTCGTGGCGCGTAACGCTTCCTTCCTGCAGAGCGCCGTCGCAGGCGCGCTGGCTGCTGCAGCCGCCCCTTCCGCGATGCGTCACTCGCTGAAGAGAAGCAACGGTAACAAGGGAATTAATTAAAAATTGCGCGCGTTTGATACGTTTCACTTCTGAGCGAAAGATTACGCGGCGCTCGCGCTATACGCTCGCGGAATACGCGGCCGTTGACAGCTGAATACTCGCGCGACGCGTCGTATGGCGGCGAATGAGATCCCATAATGCGTAACTGAGCCGGTGGTGCGCGAACTGCATAATTTTGCGAACGCTAATTAATTTCCAACGTCCTCCTCGGCGTTGCTTTATAGCATATGCTTTATGCGTATGGTAAAATGTGCGGGCGCGCGCACGCACACGTTCATCGTTGAAGAATATGTCAATAGCGTATATTCGCCCCCGCCCCTCTACCCCCCCCTCCCCCTCGGTGGGATTGTACAACTGTACAATACTAATATCCTCCTATACCTCATGGCGACCGTCGCGATTTTATTGTCACAGTCACTGTTTCTCATTCTCATTCTCTTTCCTTCCACCTCCCCTTTCTCTCTCTCTCTCTCTCTCTCTCACTCTCTCTCTCTCTCTCTCTCTCTCTCTCTCTCACTCTCTCTCTCACTCTCTCTCTCTCTCGTTGACTGCGTATATGTACCGCGCACTGTCGAAATCAGAACTCGTTGTGTCCACGTAAATTGCGAATTCTTTTTATCTAAATGGAGTAAACATCGCCGCGACCGCGGCAAAGGAAATCACCGCGGCGGCGCGATGCGCGCGGGATTAATATCCGCAGCTTCGCGGCCAAACAAAGTAAAACGATTGAGGAGCGAACAAACACGCCGACGGGACACGCATCAGGCGAAATGTAATTTTACACCAGTTACGACGCGACCCAGGTGTAGAATTAATGGGAAAGCGCGCAGGCGGCGGCGCGGCCACCTTTGAGCCGAACGGTGTTTTTGCGATACTGCGGAAATACCGCGCGCGTTTTCTCTCTCTCTCTCTCTCCCTTCCTCTCTCCTCTCTCTCTCTCTCTCTCTCTCTCTCTCTCTCTCCTCACTTGCTCGCTCGCGATCGCGGCTGTTTAAATGAACATAATCAAGTTCCGCGAATGAAATTAATTTCAGCTGCGGGCATGCATAAAACCTAACGACCATCGCGTCGTGGTCGTCGTCGACGACGCGCGGCGTGGCACGCCAATCGCAGTAATTTCCGAATGTGCGATTCGCAAACATTGCCTCGCGGCGAGGCGCAGCCGGAAACGGATTTGTCTGGCGATTATCGAGTTGTAGCTCGCGGCCGCGCGCGAGTAATATAATCGCGCTTGGAAGTATCTGCTAATTATCTCAGATTGCAGTGCGTTTTTGCGAAGCACGTCGTCGCGGAGATTGCGGCAACTTGCGTCGCGCGCTGCGAAAATGCCGTTGACGAAAGTTAACGAATCGACTTTGCTCCAGAGACTTCTATATATTGTCTAATCCGTTGATTTTCGACGATGGATGGGATGCTGGCACGCGGAGGATGGGTCCCATGTTGTTTCCAAAGTGCACATTGCGTGCGCACGTTTCTGTGCGTGTACCACGTGATCGATTTTCATGACTGCTCTGAGCAGAAAAATTGTACGTGCGCGCGACGTTTGATCAAAACTACAATTTATTATATTCGTCTTTCGTGCTTTTTCTAGCAAACGGGAAAGTATTTGGTATTTATAGCGCCGTAACCGTGCAGCGAAAAAATGTGGTCGGAAGAATGACTTTTTTAGTAAACGTTATTATAACGTTAGCAATAACAAGCTTGTTTTCATATTATCATCGATACCTTTTCGTTGGGACACAGTTAAAGAGACACAGTTTTGGCGCATCGAAAACTAATATAATTTTGATGAGATTCTCTCTGCGCGCGCATCTCGTCTTCTTCCCCGAAGTACTGGACATTTATCGTCTGTCATCTCGTGTAAATGCGACTATGTAATAACTATGCGCAATTAATAATGGCGCTTTCAAACCGTCCAACATATTATATCAGATTGGCGCAAAAATAATTGCGGTTTTTATCATTTTAAGTTTGGCGCCGATTTTTCTAATTACCGTTATCTTTTCCAGAGAGTTCTGTCCTGTAGAAATAATCCAACCATGTTTCCCGTTGAGGACAAAAGTGTGCAGGCCAATGATCTTTATTTTTATTAATAAATATAATTTTTAAACTGAAACACATGTCTCTTTATACTCGATACGTAAATACCGCAATTATTTTCGCAGCAACCTAATACATTCTAATATCGACATCTGCAGTAGCTATCGGCTATGATTCGCACAAGTGAATCAATGCGACTAAACTCTCGGAAATGAAACACGACATCCCATGGTCCCCTCTCGCGGGACTGTCCACGTGGGGAGTCAGCGGTTGGTGTATCGACGAAGTCGGTGCTTCGCGCCCGGAAACGCATCGTGCGTCCCGGTTGTTCGCCGTTGCATTCGCCCGTGAGCCTTCGCGCTACGGCGACGGCCATCGCGGATCGTATTGAATCGTATTACGGCGCGTCGAATTAAAACGGCGGACGATAAATTCAGTTGTCGCGTAGCTTCGAATTAATACCGCGCGCTCGTACGCCGCGCCGGGCATCTCATTAAGGAGAAACCGATGGCACTGCCTCGGTGTAGTCGGCAGACTCCTCCCTCCGCAAATCGCGCAAATTCCACCCTTGCGTCTTTTAAGAGCGCTCTCTCGGTTGCACACGTGATTCCGTCGTTAATGCAGCCGCTATTCGTTGCTCCTCGTCCTCTCTCCCCCCCCTCTCTCTCTCTCTCACGCGCGCGCGCGCTTCTCGTTTTCCCGCGATAGTGTGATGAAATTCCCCTGTAGGTACATTCGGTCGGGGTGATCAAAGTTTGCTCGGTAAACACGGGAATGAAGCCGTAATCCGGCTCTGATTTTAATACATACGCGCGACGCGCGCGCGTACGCTCAAGCGTGAAATATTTCACAAGCGCGAGTCAATGTTTCAGCGGGCCGCTCTCTCACTCTCTCTCTCTCTCTCTCTCTCTCGCGACGTTGCTCCGTGTCCAAGAAGAGCCGGAGACTACGTGTCGCGCAAACAGTTCTCTCGTAAGCCATTGTAAGCGGCATGTCCAGCCGTTAGCGCCGAACGCGCCGAATTCTCACGAATCTTTGTGATCCCCCTCCCCCCTCCCGGGGGATGGATAAATACTACACTGACGCTGGTAATCGCTGTCTGACGCCGCCGGTAGATCAACCCGAGCCCCCCTGCAACGATGGGTTCGGCGATTTCCCTCCCGCCCCCTCGCCCCTCTGCCCCTTCTCTCTCTCTCGCTCTCTCTCTCTCATTTCTCTTCGCGGTGGAATATCTTACCGCGGAGAGCGCAGGAGAATAATTTATTGACTGCGCAAGGCCGCTTCGCATCGGGAACAATATGCGGTCCGCGGCATCAAAGACGGACACGCGCTCCATAACCCGTGGATTTTATCCGGCGCTTTACACCCGGCGGGGTTAACAAAGACGACGCGAAGCGCGTGTGCGGTTATATAGCGCGACGGATCTCGCGCGTTGCTATTCTTCCGCGTCTGATAGATGCTCGCGGCGCGCGCGCGAGCGAGCGTACGCGCTCGTAAGCGGAATCAAAGGCTTCGCGAGCCCTCTATTCACAGACCGTCGCTATTTCACCGCCCCTGCGCGCGCGTGTAAACGCGCGCGCGCGCGAGAGAGAGAGAGAGAGAGAGCCCGTGCTCCCGCGCCTGTCTCCGGAAGCGGATGCTGCCGCGCGGGGCGGGTAAGGTCGGTGGCGGCGGCCATTTATATAGCCCCGCGGAAAATCCGGGCGAAATCTCGCGCTCTCTGAATGCCGGGAGGCCTCGCGGGATATCCGGGGACCGGGCCGCCGGGTTCAGGCCAAAGAAACAATGGGCATTATTAAATATTCGGCGTGGATGGTATGTGTCGAGCGAGGCCGTGCCGGCGCGGCGGCTGATAGCACCAAAGAGTACGCGAGCGGCGGCGAAGGGTCGCAGGGTGATAGGAGAACGCGGAGGAGGAGCGCGCCATGTCATTTACATATAAATTGCCCGCCTAAAATCATACTCACATTTAATTTTCCGCCACGAGGCCGGCGCACTCTCTCTCTCTCTCTCTCTCTTTCGTGCCGTTTAAATTGCCGTAACATATCTGTCCGGCCTGATCGCGCTTAAATCACGGCGGTTTATGCCGCGGCGGAGACTCGCGCGGCTGAATGACCGGGAGGAAGAGGGCGGGGAAGGAGGGCGTTTAGCTATTCAAATGAAAATTCGCGCAAACGTATGCGGGAACCGGCGACAGCGGCTGCGAGCGGAATCGGGAAACGAAGAGGTACGTTCTCGCGATGGGGAGGTCGGAAAGGATCACGCGAAGGAGAACGGGGGCGGTTTATTATGTCCCGAGGAGAAAATCCCCTTCGAGCACAGTGAGAGCGGGGGCTCTCGGGAGACGGAGGGAGGAGGTGCAATATACAATATATACATTATTAATTTATGAACACTCGCAGTGAATTGACGGAAGCCCCGGGCAAAGGGGGCGATCATTCCGCTACCGGTGGAAATTATTCCCTACGACGGCTATCTATTTTCCGACGGTCTAGCAGTTGCTATTAATTTAACCGGGATCCTGAAGCAACTATTAATCTACTTGGCGAGTAGTTAATAGCGAGCGAATTCCCCGACAACTTCAATTACCCTGCTTGACCTCGTAAACATATGTGGATGCGTTTTCAGTTAATGGGCTATATGTAAATGAAGATACGGGACAAAGAGAGAGAGAGAGAGAGAGAGAGAGAGAGAGAGAGAGAGAGAGAGAGAGAAAGGGGGGATGGGAGGGCTGAGAGAGAATGCTAGGACGCAGGGCAGTTTCTCCCAGTCGCGTCACATAATTACATCGTCCAGCGGCTGCGACGCTATTTACATTACAGACGATTAAGTACGAGGGTAGTCCCAGAAGTACCTGACCTGACGCACAGATAGCGGTTGTTGTTTGAAAAGAATGACTATGCTAAAAAGTACCAACCTTATAAAGCTTAAGTTTGAAGTTTGACGACGCTACGTTGTTTAGTATTTGTTTGGCAGCCATCAAACGCTCTCAGTGAATTTGTAAACATGGAAAAAATTGGTCATCGTTATGTGATACAATACTTTCATTTGAAAGGCCTCAGTCCAACCAATATCAAAGCGGAGCTAGATTCCACTCTGGGGGAGTCTGCTCCTTCGTTTACAACAGTAAAATATTGGGTGGCAGAGTTTAAACGAAGCCGTACGAGCTGTCAAGGCGAACATCGCAGTGGTCGACCAAATGAGGTGACCACGCCGGAAATGGTGAAGAAAATCCACAAAATGGTAGTGGATGACCGTCGACTGAAAGTGCGCGAGTTAGCAGACATGGTAGGCATTTCAAAAAGTGCTGTACATCGCATATTGACTGAAAATCTGGACATGAGAAAGCTGTGCGCAAGATGGGTGCCGCGATTGGAACAAAATCAGCGTCGTGAGGATGTTTCAATCGAGTGTTTGGCGAAGTTTCGCAGCAATAAAGCCGAGTTTTTGCGTCGATTCATAAGCATGGATGAAACATGGGTCCATCACTTCACACCTGAGACGAAGGAACAGTCAAAACAATGGACTGAAAGGGGAGAATCCCCTTTCGACGATTCCCACTATAAACAGGGTATCGGAGCTGTTGAGGATCGCTGGGAAAAGTGTATTGAGCTAAAAGGAGACTATGTAGAGAAATAAAGATATTTTTTCCCACATTTTTTGTGTTTTCTTTGTTAGGTCAGGTACTTTTGGGACTACCCTCGTATCCTGGCAAACGTACCCTCTCATCGCGAGCCCGTGCAAAGCCGCAAGCGCTTCTACCCCCGCGAGACAATTCGCGGCGCAATAAAAAAAAGTCGCGGGGAGGTCTAGTCGGCGCGGTCGGCGCCGCTGAATTATTGCTGGTATTTGAGAATTTCCGGGGACGCCGGCGATGTAAATTCAACGAGTCGTAAAAGACACCTACCGGATGTGACTCTGTTATTACGCCGTTCGGAACTGTTCGTTTTGCCGGGAGACAAACGCCGCAAGTAAAGGGAGGGTGTATTTCAATCGGCTATTAAAAGGAGCTGGCGTGCGGATTACATTTCGTCGCTCATCGGTCTAACGTAATTCCACGGCCCTACGCTCTTCTTACTTTTTTGTCGACGATGTTACTTGTTATCAACGGATCCTCTGTTTCGATTCGACATGTCTCCTCTTCCGCGAGAAGAGCCATCAGAGACACCGCGCGACGTCATTTTTCAATTCTTAACACGAGAGTGCCGCGGAGTTGTCCTAGAGACACGGAGTGTTCTCACGTTATGTATTGTCGATAATTTTACCGAGCGTCCTTAATTTCGCGAACGAGACATTTTTGTAACTTGAATACAACACTTTGGACACATTGTTGGAAACATCGTTTCTCGTCCTCCTCATTAAATTTCCGCCTTGTCGGCGGACCGATTTCTAAATCTGAATGTCGGGCGTCTTGTATACAGACCCTTATCAGGGTAGATAAAAATACTCGACTGATTAACAAGAAAGAAAAAGTAAACGATGACGTGTGCGGCACGTTCGAGAGCTTGAAAGAAGCGACGAAAATCGGCCGTAAAACAGCCTCTTTAACCCATATCTGCAATCGGCCGCACAAGACGCGCCGTATGACAGCATAGTCTACGCTTCTTTACGCTCCTTTATGAAAATTGCAGCAAAGCCCGCGGGCCTGCTTGTATACTTCATATTTTACGATGTGTACGCAGGACCATCGTGACGGCAAATACGACGGGAAGGCGAAGCAAAGAGACCGAGACGGACAACGAGGGAGGAGGGAAAGAGAGAGAAAAAGAGAAAGTTTATTTACCGGAATTTCCTGTCCTCCGGGGATTTTCAGGAAACAAACGATAATTACAACGACCACGCCAACTTGAAAATACGTCGTTCAACGGAATCAAGTCAGATCGAGCGACATCTCACCTAACCAAATGAGAGCAGCGTGTGATTTGAAATATTCAATCCCTCTCGCTGCTCCGTCGCTCTCGGACAATTACTTTGGCAAACCCTAACAACGCTCCCTCAAAGACGCATGGTTTTCCAACACCGTTCGTGTCACACGCGAACGACGCGCGCCGAACCTAAGTCAACACAAGTACAGAATTACTATTTGACGTACGAAGAAGCCGGTATCGCTGAACAAACCGTTCAGAGATATGTTCGCGCAGCCCAGAATAAATGAATAGATGAGACAGATGCAGGAGGGGGTTGCGTTGTTCTCGCGGCATATTCTAGTTGACGAGCGTGGCTACGGAACGCGTTAACCGGAAATTTACGCAAGTTGTACCCGCGCGAGATGCACGACGGCGGCGACGGCGGCGACGGCGGCGGCGGCGTTTTTCACGATCTTCGCTATCCATCGTCAAGATCGGCCTTTTTAGTCGCGTACGCGGCGCGGCGCGGCGCTGCGCGGCTACGCGTTAGCCTCGTTAAATGACAAACGAGCGGCGTGTATGGAATATTAATGGCGGAGCGCGCGCTACTTTTAGCTACGAATTACGAGCGCGCCGTAATCGCCGCTTTTATTGTGCACGCCGGCTGTAAATATTACCGCCGGCAGAAGTACCTAACGAACTTCATCCCGGCCGCCTGTAAACGAGCGGCGCGGCGAGAGACCGCGTTTCCACTTAATATCCGCCTTTTGGGTAAGAGGCTGAATAAATAACTGAAAGCGCACTCTTCATATTTCAGCGGCCGGCCGATTCGCAAACGGCGCGCGAGCCGAGTCCGCCGATTCGGATATATTAACCCGTCCGAGAGCGCGAGAACGTTCAAGATCGAGAACATCGCGTCCGCGAAGCGCGTGTTGCGATATAGCGCGCTAAATAAAACGTCCGCCGCGTGCGATACAAAAAACGGCCGCCTGGGGAATATTAATCACGTGGCTCACGTTTGTCAAGCGGTATCTCTCGCGACTCATTGTGCATTCGGATGTACGTGCCGACGCCGACACCGACATCGCCGTCGCGAGTACCTCGAGCACCGCGACGACGGCAGTGACGACGACGACGACGACGACGACGACGACGACGACGACGACACGATTGAATAACAGAAAACAGAAGCATCATATTGAAAGTGTTGGACGCTCGCGGTGATGAGTATGTATGTGATTTGTAGCTGGCCGTTTGTCATGCCGGACGCGCGGCCGGCCGATTCAGTTGGTTAAACTCTCGGCGAATTAAATTCGGATGGTATGCAGCCGCGTGTGTGCGTACGTTGATTCAGCGTGTAATCGTTCGATGCAACATTCATGAGGTCCCGATTAAACGAACGTCCGAATTATGTACCCGCGCGACTACCTACAGTTGCGCGGAAACTTCATCGCGCGCGCGTGCCACGCGATAATGTTATTTATTTATTCTTTCAGCGAGCGCGCCGTCCGTCTTTACGCTTACACGGGCGAACGTCCGAGCGAGCGAGCGAGCGAGACAGAAAAAGATGAAAAACGCGTGCACGTCATAATGGCGGATTACCCCGGAAAACAGTGCGGGCAATTTCAAGCCGCTGAGTCCGTATCCGCGTCGCGGCGTGAATTTTTGCAAATTCAGTCGTTCTGCGCGGCTCTCTCTCTCTCTCTCTCTCTCTCTCTCTCTCTCTCTGTGAAACATGTTCACGGCGTTTTATAAAAAGGCTGCGTTCACAAGATCCCGCGCGTCGTACGCTCGCTGAAACGAATTTCTACATTTTACATGTATTTATTCTACGCTTTATAGTCGCACGCGCGATCGCACACACACGCCGCGGCGCCTACGCTTGCCCGCCGGCATTTTTCATAAGTTCAGCTCTTATTATAGGCTCCCGGAGAAATAACGATCCGCCATTATTTCCCGGGCAATCCGATAGCATTCGCCGAAAGCTTGAGGAACGCCTAGGTATCGTTATTCAAATGTAACCCCGCGGCAATTTCCCGATTTGCCTTCTCGTATCTTTCTCTTTTTTTCCTGCCCCCGCCCACCCCTCAATCTCTATCCCTGTGTCTGCTATTCGTCGAGTGGGAATCGATAAAAACGTCCTATTTCTCGCGCGCACGCGAGAAATGTGGCGCGGCTGCGGCCTTGAACCTCGCGGAAAACGACGTGCGAGGCAGGAAAATAATTTTCAATTAACGCGCGCGCCCCGATGGTTGCCGCTTGTAAATCCGCGCCGATCTATCGACAGCGTAGGAATCGATACCGTAACTCTTTAGCCGGATTAATGGCGGGAAACAAATTTTATCGACGCCGGTCTGTCAGCCAAGCGCGCGCGGTCGAGGCGCGTATCGCGCTAAATCTCGCTGCGCAGTCTTCGGGGTTAATAAAACGAGCCTCGCTACCGAGATCCCGGGCTCTCGGCAAATTGCCGGCTTTCCCGCGGGGTGTAAACGAGAGAAGTCGAAGGAGATTACTCGCGAGAATGGGCGTAAAGGAAAAAGAAAAAAAAGAAAAGAAAGAAGAAGAGAGAGAGAGAGAGAGAGAGAGAGAGAGAGAGAGAGAGAGAGAGAGAGAGAAAAGGAGAAACGAAAAGGAAGTAACGGAATTGCGTAAAGGCTCCTCCACCGAGAGGATCCCGCCGGGATTGGGAATCCGATGCTATCTGGTCTCACGGCGGGAAGGTATTAATGATGCCCACCGGCGATATCTCACATTGTGTTGGGACACACATGCGCGCGCACGCGCGCCTAGGCGTTTCAATTATTTTGAAAAATCCCACTCCCGTTAATTACAACGGCAATTACTGCAACAGCTCTTTTACGCGCTGCTCCTTCGCGCGAGGAGCCAAGGAGCAATCGCAAATTTGATCTTCGCGAGGAGATAATCGCAGGCGCGCGCGGGCGAGAGAGAGAGAGAGAGTGAGGAGGGGGGGGGGGGGGGAGCGGCTGGTATACGACTTTGCTCTGTCCAATTTCGTTAACGCGGGAATATCGCGACGAGCGGCGTAGCAGCTTCCGGCGGGCCACGTATCAGATTCTCACGGGCCGCAAATCATCGACGATTATATGGAAGAGAAATGTGACAGCGGAGAGAAAGAATGTGCGGACTAAGCGAGAAGGTTCGCGGTCGCGGGTGGGAAAGTGGCGAGAGAGAGGAGGGAGAGGGACCAAGTGCGGAGAGACTCTCGCGGTGATAGAGGGCGACTAAAGGGAAGATATAAATCGGTCGCCCCCACGAGTCTTACCTTCTGGCGAGCGTTATCAAAATTGAATTTCCGAATATGGAAGAAGGGCGCAGTTTGCGGGTTATCGGGCCGGCGCCTTCGTTATTTATGTCGGCGACGTATGGCTCGCCGGGGCCATTGTCGATATACAATAGAAATTTGTTCGCGCGACGTGTCAGGCAACTCGAGGAGCGACGGCCGCCTTTTCAAGTTCCGCCGAGACTTCCACCGAGATTCCCAAGATCGCGCGGAGAACCACCCTGGACCCGCGAACGTGTGCAAGCTGGACGAGAGAAACGGGAGAGGAAAAGGAAGAAAAAGAGAAAGAAGGAGAGAGAGAGAGAGAGAGAGAGAGGAGAAAGGCAAAAAGAAAGAGTGATAAAGAGGAGAAGGTGGAGGGGCACGTCGAGGGGGTCAGATTGATTGCTCTTTTATCCCTCGCCGATTCAAGGACGAACTACAAAAATCTCCTGAAGGGGCCTGCGCGCGTTTCGTGACTTGTGATCGAATCCCATCCTATCCTCGAGCTCTGATTTCGTTCGCTTCACGGGCTCATTCCCTTCCGGTCGTTAATGCCGCCAAACGATTGCGTCCTAATGCGAGATTTAAGTCACGACTACGAGTCATGGCTGACCTTTCTGGCCAGATGTAACGAAGGTGGAAAATGGATTTTACGGAGAGCTCGCGCTCGAACAAGGACACGCCGCTCTCGGCCGCTCTGGCCGCGTTGGCTTTTTCGGAAGAAAAACTCGAGGTCGCCGCATCGTAACGCATTTTTCGAAAATGTATTACGGTCGGATCCGATTCCCGTAAATGAGATTTCCGTCACAAATGCAAATTCCCAGCGGAACTTGTTGCGGTGAAATTCAGTTGTTTTTCACACGCAAACTCGTTCCCAAGGGTTGTACTTGTTGTCGTTACATAATTATACCGCATTGCGTAACTTTGACGCCATTGTATTTATTACGTCACCGTGCCTTCGACGAATTATCCCACCGCGGTGGGAATTTGTGCCCGATGACAATCGCGCAATCGTTCAAGATCGCATAAACATGCCCGCCGCGGCCCGCCTCGATTTCATTACCGGCGCGCGATCGTGTGATTCATTATGCCGGTGTCTAATTTGAGAGATAACAGTCCGGAGCTTCCTCAGCGTCTTCCCGCGGCGAATTTACGGCTGATCGGATGCGGGGAAACGCTCCCAAGATCGAATTCCGTATTCCCCGCGAATTTGGTTTCTCCTCCGCAACCCGATTCTCCTACGGTCGTTAATGACGTAAAACGATTGGATATTGGAGGTCGTTTCGCCGAAGTGTCGTAATTAGAGAAACGTGCCGCAGATCCGCAGAAACCTTTTTACGCGTCCGCGCGTTACTACTCGAGATTACTCGGCGGGATTCCACCGTGATTCCGTCCTCCACTCTTTCCCAAGAGTCCACGCTTTCTTTCAAATTTCCCCTTTAGTTTTCCGCTTTAAAATCCGCTCTTACTCTGATATCGCATATTCACATATTCACGTTTCAACGTCGCGTGTAATCGCGAATGCCGCGACACGGCACGCGAGGTTCCTATTTTAACCGAGGCGCGTTCAGCGCGTTGCGTAAGCTCTCTGTCACTGACCGACGGCTCTATTCCGCCGGTAAATTTTTCGGCGAGGTAACCGAAATTTAGACGATCATAACGCTGCATTGGCCGGGCGTGTTTGTAACACGTTCAACGGCAGCGTGTAATTCTGTTAAAAGCCGGGGACAAATATGCGTGCTAATTCAATGCGTTTACCGCTGGAGCGTCGGCATTGTTACGAATGAATGAATTAGTTAAACGAATTATCAGCGGCATTAAACGATGCACACCGAGCTCCCTCTAATCTATTTACATCAGAAATGAGCTTTGCAATCTAACCACGATACGATCTCAATCGCGTCGGAAAGTGGGCCATCAGTTTTGTATTCGCCATGACGTCGCGAGCACCGATTGTCTAAATATATAGCCCGATTTCATTGTACTTCTTCAATAATGTAGCAGTCAAGCAAGTTATTCGATGATATCGCGTATATATTAAAAAGAAAGTAATGTCGCGGCTTCTCGGGGCTACTAATTGACATTTTAATCAATCTCGTGCACATACATCGGCGATAGCCGAACGGTGATTTGATTAAACATGGCGTACAGAGCGCGCTCCTCTCTCCCTCCCTCTCTCTCTCTCTCTCTCTCTCTCTCTCTCTCTCTCTCTCTCTCTTTCTCTCTCTGTCTCCCTCATTTCATCAGAAATTTTCCGCGAAGGTATGAAAGCAACAGAACGCCGCTCGTTGACCGCTAATAATGAAAAAGTAACGGCGAGTGTTTTGGAACGCGGCGGGGCCGGTCGCTTAAGCTGCATTCGGCAGGATATTTTCGCGGTCGAAGCGACGATCAAATCTCGACGACGAGAGAGCGACAATTTGCCACGTTTCTTTCTTCTCTTCTTTTTTTCTCTCGCGACTATTTCTACCGAAGTGGCACGACGCGCGCGGAAAGCAAGTCGGCGAGGGAGAGAGAGAAAGAGACAGACAGAGAGAGAGAGAGAGAGAGAGAGAGAGAGAGAGAGAGAGGAAAGAGGTAAGGTAAGCTATAACTGGGAATTATTACAACAGTTGGCGTAGTGGCGCAATGCTCACCACCCATGCTTGATGGAAGCGGCGAGAACTCGGGTCGAGCAGCCGGCCATCCAAACCAGCAGAAGCGGGCGGACACCCACGCGTATAATTTTACGTTTGCTCTGAAGTTACGAGAGACTGCCCCGTCGCTCCTTGCTATTATTCGCACACCACTGTGTCGGGAGGAAGAACCGACCAGCTGGGAGCAAGAAGAGAGAAGAGGAAGAGAGAGAGAGAGAGAGAGAGAGAGGAGAGAGAGGAGGAGGGAAAACAAGGAGGAAGCAGAACGGTGAACGTAGAATAACGTTAAATATTAAGAGAAACATGTTCCGCTCGCGCGGAGAGTTAATAACGCAGGCTCATCCGCAACATGTCGTGCTCAGTGGAGAGATCTTGCGAAACATACCTTGGACGTTGCAAGTGTTCGCTAATAATTGATCGAGGTGGACTAAACGCGCTTAATAACAAGTCGCAACGGCTCGTATAACGTGAGGGAGCGTGGAGCCCCGCAAGTTGGCCGATTTACGGAAATGTCCGAGACGGCACGACGTCGCCGTTACTAATGCGTTAATAAAGCCTGGATCATTAATGCAAACGTCGCGCGATCGATGGAGATGGAGAGATCGAACAGCGGCGTTTAATAATCCATACCACGGCGTTGCTTGGCGATGCGTTTCGTTCGTCGACATCGAGTCGGTATCAAACCGGTATGTAACCGCGCGCCGCGGCTGTGCGGCTCCTAAACAGCCGGGACGCAGGCTCGACGGAGGTAACGAATGTTAAAATCGCGTTAAGATCTTGCAGCCAGTCTAAGAATGATTTAATCACGGCTCGCGCGGCGTAATTACACGCCCGTTTCTCGACTCTGTGGCGCGATTCGCGGCACGACTCCGTCGTCCTTCCTCACGTTTCAGGCAACATTTGGTATTCTTCGTTCCACGAGTCGCATTCTACGTCCGCAGCCGTTGTCCCGGCGACGATTAACGTCACGAAAACGCGCCGCGGGATCCAAGACGCGGAAAGACATCTCGGCGTTCCTCGCGCGCGCGGCGCTAATTGACGAGCGAGTCGCTCGCGCGGGGACGAGGACGACGCGACGACTTTTTAACAAACGAATTTGTCAGACTCTTCCGTGCGCACGTCTCATGACGTTTATCCCCCGCCGTCCCCGTCACCTCCCTACGCTTCTTGGGCAATCGAGATCCCATCGGGGGAACGCAAATTTCCCCCGAGACGCTGCGTGACGACCCTGTCAGCGGCACTGAGCGCGCTTCTTCCCGATTATTTCCAGCGAATGAAATTCCGAGCTTAAGACAGTTTTGCGGATGGAAAAGAGAGAGGAAGAAGGAATGGTCAGCGATCGGTTACACCCGCCGGCCGTGTCCATAAACGTAACTACTTTTCCGCGTCTCCTCCAATGGAGTTCTTCTTTCCCGGCTTCCCGGAGGGAAGTCTTACGTCGAGCTGCACTTGGCGCACGAATAATTATCAGCACAGCGCTTCTCGGCGCATTATGCTTAAGTAAATGAGTCATTGTTATCGCGAGAGTCCCGAGACTCTTGTCGTAAGCGCGTTACCTTTGTTTGCCTCTCTCTCTCTCTCTCTCTCTCTCTCTCTCTCTCTCTCTCTCTCTCTCTATGTCGCGAAAAACGAGAGCGAGATTTCGAGCGGCTGGCTCAACTGCATCAACTCGATCCTCTGCCCTTTGTGGATCGCTTAAACTCGAGAGAAAATTTTAACAAGGATGAAATTAATTCTTTCGCGAAAGCAGTCCCCGGCTAGGCGGTAAATTAATACATACCCCCGGTGACGGCGACGGCGACGGCGACATCCCGCCCGGCAACGCCGTAAAGTTTAACAATCCACTTAGAGCGGGAACAAGCTCCTAATGAAATCAATTCTTGTAAGGAAATAGTTTCTATCAGGAGGGGGACAATAAATTAATCCACGTTTAATCTCGACCGCACTCACCTCTCGGATTACTCTTTAGAACGCCCGCTGGAGTTTCGCGATCCACTTAGACGCGCGCGTAACAAGCTCGTAATAGAAAATAGAGAAGAAAGGGAGGGAAAAATTCACTCGCGCAGATTGCACCGACCGGCCGGCCGGCGCGTCCGAGGACTACGAGGTGCCGCGCGTCGCGCGACGTGCAGAAAGGTAGACGTGAAAAACGCGGTCTGCTAAAATATTCAACGAATCGGCGTATTAGATCCGTTGCGCACGGGAAACTACGCGTTCGCACTACGTGCATTCCCGTCGCCGCGTTTGTAAACGCATCCCGAATTCAGAAACAATATTTGCTTCCGCATCGCGCGCGCAACACACAGCTCGCCGAACTTACTTTCTCGAGCAGTTTTCATTATCCTCGCGTCGACAAATGAAATTTCAGCGGGGGCGCGGGGGGCGGGGCTCGATAAATCCCGCTTCGGCCGCTCTTTATTCTCGTATCAATCCGCCCGCACCTATCGACCCCCCTCTCGTATTCATTGGCGACGGCCCGACCCGTTCGCCGTTCGTCACATCTCCGACGTTCGCTCCGAGCGAGTCGAAGCGTCGCGATACTTTATTTCGAGATGGAATTCCGACCCCCTGACAGATCCTGTCTGACGCGCGCGTCGACAAGCCGGCTTAATCTCACCGCCAGGAATCGCAGCGAGATATCGTTTTTATAAGCAAGCACCTGGCGACGCGCGGCTGACGCCGCGCCGCGGCGCCGTTCACCTTCTCTCCCCCGCGAGGGAAATGCGAAAGCGAACGTAGCATTTTCCGCCCCGAGGAGCGACGACGCATCTGCCCTGCCTCTCCCCTCCCCCCTCCCCCCACTCGGCCGGTGTCTTGTTACTTCGTTCAATTTCTATTTCCCTACATCGAGGGATATGGCTGTCGTTCAGCCTGCCTTCCTCTCGCTCACGCTCGCGTCGTCTCCTCTCGCCGCCTCCTTCTCTTTCCGCATCCACGGCTGGCGCGAATAAACAGGGTCGTTGCCGCGAACACGAGACAACCTATCCGTTTTATCGAGGCAAATATGCTCGGGATCTGTATGCGCGAATGCCATTTTCCGCCCGGTTCCTCCTCCTCCTCCTCCTCCTCCTTCCGCAACACATCCCCTTCCTTTGCCGACCCTTCCGCCTCTTCACCTTGAGAATTACCCGTTGCCACCGCGCTGGGGAAAACATAAATCTCGGGGACGCTGCGAGAGCATCGTGAGTGTTACAGCCCTACGTCGTCGCGGCCTTTATTACATTCGACCCGAATTATCATCTCCCCTGTCTCGGCCAAACGCGAGGCTCAGAGCGAGCGAGTCTCGCTCGCGCGCTCACTGCGGCAATGATTCCGCAATTATTACCCTCCTTCAGCGACTCTGCCCCCTCCCCCATTCTCCGTTAGCAAAACGCCCGTTAGCAAATTCGCTCGCGCGTTCGTCCAGCCAGCGCGCCGATTAACGCCCTTCAATTTTTAATCGCCTAATCGGCGCAGCTCGCCAGCAAATCACCGCCGATAAATAACCGCGATTACGTTACGTTGATAACCTCGTTACGGCTTCATCGCGCACACCGAGGTGACTCCGAAAACGCGTGTCCCCCGCGCGCGCACAGCCGCGAACCGCCCCGCTGCGGTGGAGAAGTCGCGTGTAACGGTGTTTGCAGAGCGCTTTAATAAAATATGTTGTATTATGCCCGCGCGGACGATATTAAAGTTTGCCGATGCTGCACGTAACGCATCGCAGTATTTGCCGGAAAATCCTTTCTCGGACGAGAGAGAGAGAGAGAGGGAGAGAGGGAGAGAGAGAGAGAGAGAGAGAGAGAGAGAGAGAGAGAGAGGGAGAAAGAGAAAGAGAGAGAGAGAGAGAGAGAGAGAGAGAGAGAGGAGAGAGAGAGAGAGAGAGAGAGAGAGAGAGAGAGAGAGAGAGAGAGAGAGAGAGACGGAGGGAGGGAGGAGGGACAGAGCGGGCGAGTTTATTTAATAACGCGACGCGCTCGGCGGTGCTCGGTAGAGGAACGCGGCGGGTTGCCTCGGCTGAGACAAAATAACGCTTCTCATAGAAAGCCGGTGCTGCGATAGAGTCGAAAGAAAAACTATCGAACTACACTATCGCTCGAAGACACTCGAGAGGCTCGCGAAAGCGACACACTCTCTCCGCTCGCTACCCCCGTGGACTTTTGTAACGCGAGAAGATGAAAGATATACGCGCTCGCGCTCGCTCGATTGTCCCTCGTGTCATTTTCGTCGCACTTCCCCTTGCCGCGTATCAGTCCCTTCGGCCCTTGACAACGGTGACCTTTGACAACGGTGCTATGCGAGAAATGCGGGACGAACGAGGCGCCATAATCGCTTATAATCCGTGTGGTCCCGTGAACATTTCGTTCGAACAAATTTCAGGGTTTCTAAATTGAAGATTCTCACGTTTCTCGCGTCTCGTTTCCGATAGGAATTAAAATCGGATAGATATTCGGATGGAGTGGTGAAATTGAGGTGAGGTTGAGGTTTAAAGTCAACTCGGTTTCGATACGATGAACAAAAGTGTTCATATCGTTGTATTTATACATGCGAAATTTCTCACCTGAACGTTAATTCGCGATTTCACGTTCATGCGAGAGATACAAGAAGTGATTCCCCCGCCAGTCCATGGTCACGTAAAACGGAGAGGCCAGATTTTTAAGGCTGTTAAATGAAGAGTCGCCGTTGAAAAGATCAACAAACCGACGTTTTGCGGACGCGAGTGGAGGATCATCTCCGGCAGTGATCTTCGTGGTAGCCTCGCAAGTTGACGGGGGAGAAGAGCACAAAACGCGCTGGCTTCCCCATTGTGGGAAGCACATTGTCCGGAAGCAAGCGAGAGGAAAGTGATACCCCGGTGTATTACGAAGCAGGGCGAAAACTCCATGCCGGGGAGATACTTTCAATAAGATGAAGTGCACGCTCGAAGCGGCTTCGGCATTCAGCGGGGAGTGTTTGGATCCCCGCCCTCTTCGTTACGACGTACTTTTATTATATCAGAGCAGTCTGGAGCATCGCGTTGATCACATCACGAGTAATCTAGTGTCTTGGTTTTACTTCTCCGCACGGAGAAAAAGAGTTTGCTTGACACCTAATATGGCAATGGACGAGCTAAATGTGTTTTAGTCGAAAGAAACGGGATTTCTGGTAGAGACGGAATTGTTGCTTCATAGGAACCAGAAATTGTCTGTCATCTTCAACCTCTAGTTCGTTTATCGACACGCGAATTTCACTAAATTTCCGCGCATATATTTCGACTAGACACCTCGTAAATAAATGACGAAACGTATTCACGTAATCGTAAAAATCTCGTTGTAATTTCCAACGAAAACCAAAAAAGTAAATAAATCCGAAAAGTATTCTTTTATGACGTTTATAAATGTCATTAAACATTTAGATAATATCACATTTGAATTATACGCACATACAGAGAGAAAAATGTTTGGTCGAATAAAACAGTTCTCTTGTCACATATATTAACGAATACAGAGATTCCGGTGGAAGATATCGAAATTCAATCTAAATGATTCGAGTCTAAATAATCAACATACATTTCTGGTTAATTTCAAAACTCTGCTATTTTCAATCGGAATCTCTGAATCCTTTGTATTTTTCCCAGAAAATTCGTTCATTCAACCAAACATTTTTGTCCGTGCATATTTTAATAATACGAAAATGGTGCGAAACTCATCGCGCTTTCAACCGCAACTTCATCACGATCAACCGCTGTATTTTCTTCACGATCCCTGTGATATCGATGGAGAGAAAAAAACGAGTCACCCCCGAATCACAAATCGTACTCGCAAGTAGTTTCGTCCAATTTAACGGCGCACCGACGCCGAGCCGAGGCAGTGTATTTTCATTGGCCTCGACTTGAAAATGTCGGTGCATGCGCCGACGTACGATCGCACACCGACGAGCTTTGCCATGCTATATAACGCGTGATTACTCTTTGTTAGTGTTTCGCAACCACCCTACGAAGGCATTCCGTTGGCAACAGCCGCTCGACGGCAACCCGACGGCGACGCGACTGCGTAGAGGAGGAGGATTTTTATCACTTGTCTTGCGAAAAGGGCGAGCTGACAAATTAAATTGCCCTTGGCTCCCAACTACGCGGAATAATGTAATTGTCCCCTCGTCTTTGAAATAATACCGGCTACGTCGCTGCGGCTTGCAGCGACGATGAGCGCAGCACACGGTTCGTGCAAGTGGCAGCGGATAATAACTGTTATATGGGAGAATCGAAGTGTTCGGCGCGGTCCGGTGCCGGATAAATTCGGCCGTTCGAAGAAGCAGGAAGCGTTAAAAATTCCGACATCGAGAAGGTAACTTTCGAAGAGTCGAAATTTCACGCTTCCACATCGACTAAATTATTAGGATTTTTTAACATATGCGCGATATTGACTCATCGCTTTATTGATCATGCAAAGTAGAATGAACGATCCTGCGAAAACGGTACATTTGTCGCAGCGGCTGCTTTATGTTAATATGTCTAGAGGGGAATTCATATGACTAGAAAATACTAGAAATCTTATGCTGAACGTTAGGACTGTTATGCCGGATACATACGAGGTTAATACGATAAATGCCGTTGAGTCTTGGAATATTTAATCAAACTATTGTCGCGGGATCGCGTCAATTAATATGTCAATTTCTGCGTTCAAATCATCGTGTTTACGCGAGTGTCAGTGCCACAGCAAGCGATGCAGCAAGCGGCAGAAAGTTCGATCAAGAAGTCTCGACGAAGGACAAAAGATGGCAAGACAACAACGGCAGTGTTACTCCGTTTATTCCTAGATGATAAGTCACGAGATTGTGCAAAATTTGTCATCAGACATTGTATTTTCCAATTCTGATGGATGTTTGACGAGCGATATACCCGGGCTGAAGTTTTGAATTAGTATGTTTACTATCTATTGTTATAAATTTTCTTAAAGCTATAGATGTCTTCATGGAAAGCCAATGATTTTAATTTTATTTGTATAAAAGAATTTAGATTTAAGTAAAGATACGATTATCAGTGTTTACCAAGTAAATCTTTTTTTACTTTTTTTACGTAAATCTTGAAGATGTTCGTTTCCAATACATGTTTTCAATATTATATAATCATTACTGCTGACAGAAATTTAGAATAAAGATGAAATAATTATATATATATATATATTAAAAGAGAATAAAATATATATATATATATGTTAAATAATTCCAAAATAAGTCTTCCATCAAGATTCGACAAAGAGAAGCGGCAGTAAGTAACCATTTGTAGCGTCAATATAGAACAAGAGTTTCCACGGTATTACATCTCGAGCTGCTCCGTGAGTCCTTAAAATTCGGTGGATTTTGCAAGGCTGCTGTAGAAGCAACATTTCGACTCGAGCAGATACGTCTTTTCTCAGGCTCCTCGAGGCAAGCGGATTAGACGGTCGAACGCTTCGGTCGCTCTGACAATCTTAATTCGCTCTATCCTTTTTCCCGATCGTTTGTCTGCGAATATCGTTGGTTTAGATGCCGAAATTCGAACGACTTGGTCGATAAAACCGCATCTATGTAATTCCGACGCGCTATAAGGCGCTCTCGCGAAAACGACGCGCAACGCGACATTGTAACGCGACGCCTTTCCCCAAAGTAACGTAAAGAAAAGAAGGAAAAAGCAGAAAACGACTTCGCCGCCTCAATTTCACGCTACACACGCAAAGGTGTAATTTTTTAACACGCCTCGCCGCGCCGGAAATTCCCTGTAAAAAACTTGGCCGCAAATGTGCCGCGATATATACGCGAACCCCTCTTTCTTATGGCATCGCTCGAACTTCGCCCTCTTGCCCCGCCGTTTGTTAGGCGGCGTGCCGCACCTTGAAAGAGGCTAACCGTTAGTCGCCTAAAAAGGAAACTTCTTATCTTCGCTGCCCTTTCGTTCTTACATAGCAAGACCGAGTATGAGGAGCTAAAGAAGGAGAAGGTTGAAGGGAGGGGAGGGGGGCCGCGCTCCCTCGCCCCTACCAAATTAAATTAACCACTCCCGTCCCGTAGATCTCGGCCACTGACTGCTTGAACCTCGCGCGCGCGAACCCTTTCCACGATCTTTGCGAGATAATTCAATTGCACGGCGAGTCGCTTATGTGACTATCTTGCGCCTGTTACGTCGGCGGAAGCGGTGATTACTCGCTTCCTCGCGCTTGCACCTGGCGAGCGAGCGAGCGAGCGAGCGTCGAGGAACGTGGGTAGATGCGCGACGCCGATAAGAGAGATAATTAGTAGCAACGCGCGAGCCGACGCAGATATCGCCGGAGAGCGGCGAGAAGAATTTCTGTTTAACCGCGATATCGCAACTCGACGATATCGGATCGACATTGTTTCCTAATGTGAGCAAGCAAATATAGGTCGCGGTCACGCCGTGGAATGTCTCGCCATTTGTGATAAAATTGTCATTTAATAACGCAATTTAGCTCGGCGGAATTTCCATTTTGTCGATATCGTATAATTTCAATATCAACGTTATTGTAAAAACGACCATAATCGATAATGACAATCGATATATATTAATCATGCGGCAGTGTTTTATCTCTCTCTCTCTCTCTCTCTCTCTCTCTCTCTCTCACATTGAGAGTAGAGAAAAAAAGAGATAAAATTCGCGAAAGGACATTTCGTCGAAAACTGCCACGAGCAAAACGAATGCAGATAGAAACACGGAGAATACGGTAAAAATTATCGACGGCGATGCGGCGACCACAGAGAGGCAATTTTTCGAGAGTTTGCATAATGCGCAAAACACAACGGCGGTAATGTAAATGTTAAATAATTGTCGGTCAAATAAGATTACACTTTGCGCCGTTGGTACGTTTCGCAAAATGCCTTCATCACGCGTAATTACATTTATTAGCGGCAGCAGGGTTCTCTCGACGCAACGGCGAGTCATTAGCATTTATGAAAAATGGATAAAACGATATTAATAAATTCCGATCGATGCGGAACTACACTAATGGGCACCGCTCTCGCGTGCTATCTTCGTACATCGAGAGCGGCTAACTCGTTCGGTCAAGGATGTGTCTCGTGGAATTAGAAGCCCGGTATTTTCAGCAAAACACAGGAAATAGATGGGGCGAATTCCCCTAGGAGAATTTCAAGATGGTCTGATACGGCGTTCGCTTTGTCCCTGCGCGCTCGATTCTTTCGGTCGATCGATTAACGATGACACAGCATATTTGTCTATCGGTGAAACTTTCGACCACCCACCATTACAGTATCGTTCGCTCGCAAAGTAACGCGCGCGCGCGCGTTAATGCCGAGAATCGAACACTGTTTGAGGGGCGCGATACGGTGTCAAAGGGAGAGTCGCAGCGAAGTTCACTGCGATAAACGCAAGCGTGCTCATATAATCTCCCTTTAATCCCTTAAACACGATAGCGGATGAATGCTAAACACACTCAATTAAAGCCGTCGCTGCGCGAAAACTTAGGGAATAGCTTGAAAGTAACTCACCCTCGATGGCGGTCCCGCTCGGCGTGTCTCCGGAATTATAGAGGTCATCTGAAATAGAAGTTACAAGTTTATCAACTGCGGTGTGTCTCCCCGGTTAGACGGATACTGAGCATGAATTAATTAACGCGTACTTGCGAAACACTTCATTAGATTAAACTTAGATAGCACTCTCGGGCGCGTCCATTATCTCGCGCATCGGAGATGCGGAGACCGGGCGAGTCGTTCGATCGAGAACTACTAATAAGTAAAGTAATTTTAGTCCTTAATTACGCCCCCGTTAATGACCCCGGCGCCGTAAATACAATTTAGCCTGATTAAAATACCAAATCGCGCGATACCCGGCCGAATAATTGGCGCCGATCAATCGATGAATTCGCGAGAGATTGCCACGTACGGCGAGGATTTCACGCGTTGCGGAACGTAAAGTCGCGCTCACGATGAGGAAACATCCTCCCTCTCAATTGTCATTCCATCGAAAGCAGACAATTGTAAGGCTAATCCTGTGGCACAAGCCACAGTCTTCGAACGACGTTACGTCACTTTTGAGCGCGCACCTCCAGCGACTTCTATCGGCGTTGTGTAAATTTTGATACCCAAGACGCTTGCCAGAGAATGATCCTCGAGGATGTCTTCATCGGATCTGTATGCTCGTCCGTGCGGTAACTTTTAACGGCAATATCGCCGTCGTTGCGCAGCTATCACGTGATGCGTTATACCTGCGCAACAACGCGCAGCGACTACGTTATTATTGTTGGAAGGTTAGGTACGTAGAATAGACACACACCGGCAACATTTCGCGACCGAGGCGAAATCTTTCTCGTTCTTTTGCTCGAGCGTATTTATACGCGACAGACGAGACTATCAGTACCGTTGATCTCGGTTGCGGCCATTATCAAATGCCATTGATATTACCGGCATCGACCAGCGTTATACATCACGAATTTGTTTAGAGGTGAGCAGTTCAATATTTCGCGCGACCGCGAACGTTTGTTCACACAAATATCCGAACGATTAATATAGCGAGTAAATTTTACACAACATCAATGCGCGCGTCCCGAGTAAATACCGAATTATCCGAAAGTGTAGGTACACCGATGCGGATTATTTTTTTCTCGGACGACTACCTCGGTATTTGCTTCACTCGTGTGTTTATCCCGTCATACAATCGACCATCGCCGCGATATTTATGATTCTTCGAAAAATTACCGTTTGCGATATTTTCCACTTCACGCAGATCGCACGTTCGAAACGTGATGAATATAGATACCAACGAACCTTCTTTGAAATAATAATAACAATAAAACTTCTTTGAAAAAAAAAAAAAAATGCAGCATTGATGCTCCTCTAACGTAAATTTCTATCGGGGACTAATTTGCCGTGAAATATTTTATTTATTTTACTTATTTTGTATCGTTCGATATAAATTTTCTGAGATGCCAAATAAACATTTTGTAGTAATTGCACAAAAATAGGGACCACTTCCCGATTTCAATGATATTGAGATATGTTATCGAGTATATCACTCTGAGTAATGTTGCGGAGGTTTTTGGCCCAAAAATTTTTCATCGATCCTTCAGGTTCAATAGAATCTGCAGAATAGAACGCAGAATCAACATTTCGACTCGGATATAAATATTTCATATAAATATTTCTGTCTTTCAAGTATTCCACTCGAGCGTTTCATGTAATACGTACTTTGCACAATTAATGGCATTTGTAATCGTTAACGTTTATTTCAACACATTTTTCTCTTATGTATACTTTAACATCGTATATTTTCTTTTACATTTTATATTTTATATTTTCATATTAATCTAATAATCGCGTAATTCTTTGGTACTGTTAATCACGTTTAGTAAATATCTGGGATATGTGTGGAATAATTCTCTCGGGATCTATTTTAACTCGACGTTAGTCGCGATATTGTGCGCCCATGAGTGCTCGCAATGTAGATACGCTAATTGTTACCCCATTACTTGCCTCTGTTTCTTTCAATAATTCTTCTCTCATCAGCATATGGCTGATTTGCCACTAAAGTACACAAGAAACAGCGAGAAAAAATTGACAGGTATTAAAATGAATGAAAAATCTCGAGGCCATGTAGCAACGTTGAGATACGTTGCAGCCTGAACGTGGATATCCATTGGATACTGCGACTAACAGACAATTATTAATCTTCATCGCAAACATATCTATACCTCATCTATTTGCTCTTATATTCCGCCATCCAATAATCTAATAATATTCCGCGCTCAAATTGAACTCGAGTTATCCAGGTTTTGGTCCGCGCGCTAGCACACCTCCGTACTATTTCAGGCAGCTTACTTTACAAGATTACGAGATGTGAATAATAAAGAGCAACACCGGTCAACATTGACTCTGCCGCCTTTTAATACGTTATTCACGCGCTGATGTCGCGCGTTTATACGTCGCGCGTTAATTTCACGCAATCTCTCTCGCGCGTGCGCGCGCGCGAGAGGCGTTAATCTACAAACGAGAGGCCTTAACAAAATTATAACGTGTTCCTGTCCCTGTTTCCAAGATAGCTTCATAATTTATCCTCCGTAGGATGCACTCCGAAGGTCTCCGCTGGGGATTAAGTTGAATCTAACGATCAATAAAGCGTTCGTGTAATGACCCAATTATTAAGTTATCGGCCGCTGAAGTGTGCGAGAGACTGTAAGACACAGACACAGACACACACTATCCCTCTCTCTCTCTCTCTCTCTCTCTCTCTCTCTCTCTCTCTCTCTCTCTCTCTCTCTCTCTCTCTTTTCCTCTCTCTTTCGCTCGCTCACGACCACGGTGATTACCCGTAATCTTACACACCCACATACCGTGCAATTAGATCATCGTGAACGGCGACGCGACATCTGACATTTTCAGATTGGACTTGACCGTCATAACAAAACGATGATCCGTCGCGTTACGTCAATCACGTCCGTCGTCCTTCGCGTTCTCGCGCTCGACGCAATTGCGCGTGGTAATGTCCAGGCCCGAGCCGGGGATCGACGACACTGAGAGCGCGTTCTCACGATCGCGCAATTCCTCCGGTGACCCGAAATGTCGGCCGAGAAATTATAGATCTCGCCCGCCTCTAAAGGGTGCGTCTAACAATAAGTACTTGGAGCAGGCTGTTTTTAATCCGCTGACGTACTTCGTAAGTCGAAAATATAAGAGACGGTTTATAACGACGTGACCGACGTGATTTCTTCGGAGGGGAATTTTTCCGCCGTTAATCGACTCGTCCTAAGGGGTGCGAATGGGAACTCTTGGTGCGCATTACATCTACAGCAACTCGGATACTCAGCTCTTCCACTCGTGAAGACCCCCGAGTTTCACTTGTTTCCGAAAAGAATTCGCCGACCGATACCGTTCTCTGATACCGACCGTTGAAACGTCTCCATCGTTTTCCGCGGATGTCGGTCGCTTCGTGCGTCGTGAGGGTCGTTCGTGCACACATGAAGAAGTCGCGCGTGTAGAATTGACCATTCTCCTTGAAAAGATACTGTCTTTTTCTTTTTCTTCCTCTTTCCCTCCCTCCCTCCCTCCCTCCCTCTCTCTCTTTCTCCAAAGACGTTGGCGCGTCCTTCGAAACTCTGCATGTAGTAAAGCGGAGAAACGAAGGTTTTCTTAGGACCTTGCCGAGTCAGCACTTCTAACACAATATGACTCTACGTTGTTTCGTCGTACTACGAGAGTAAAAAGCGATTGGATCCGGGACGTGAGAGGAGTACCTATGAACGCGCGAGGAGACGAAAGTGCGAAATTGCCATGGGTATAAAGGATCGAGGGATGTCCCGGAATGTTTCATAAACGCTCTCATACGACGCTACGGAGTGAGAGGCGCGCGCGAACGGACGAAAATATATTTCGAATCTGAAAACGCAATGTGAAGAGAGAGAGAGAGAGAGAGAGAGAGAGAGAGAGAGAGAGAGAGAGAGAAAGAGAGAGAGAGAGCGGAGAGCGGTGAAAGCGCGCGGTCGTATCCTCGCCGCGTGCGACCAAGCGCGATCGTATGGTTTTCCCTTAGGGAGCAATCTGAAACAATCAATCATGTTTCCGCGAATGGAAGAGACGAGAACAAGTCTGAAGAAACTTCTCTTATTACCGAACGATAGATTAATTTTCTACTCGATACTCTATCCCTAATAACATCATCGTTTACTTCGGACAGGAATGCATTTATGATCTTCGAAACTCGCAGTTCCGAAGTGTAAAAGTTCCTCGCGACAATACCTCCTTCCCTCTCTCGCACTAATGAGTGCGAAAGAAGAAAACAGAAGAAATGCATTTGGGACTCTTGAGTCGCGCCGTTGGTCTCGCAAAGAATCTCGAAAGAGCCGAGCGAAGCGAGAGTCGCATTACGACGCTCGACCGGTATCGCGAATAAGGAGTAACAGTTCGTGTTTCACCGTTGACGTTCTCAACGATACAAGAATGTAGTCGTCGTCGTTTTTTATAGGGATTGTTTAAACCTCAACAGCGCTCGAACGGCTCGGATGAACGTATGTCGACATCGCTCGCTCGCAAAGTGAAAACCCATTTCAGACGGATTCTTGCCGTATGGCATTTAATTTACGCCCGCTGAGGCGCATCGGCGAAGTTTTATTAGTACCCCGCAATACGGCTCGCAATTCGCCCCGTATCCCGTAAATTAGCGTGTCGAATAAGTTCGCCATGGAAGCGCGACGACGACTAGTTGTTAGGCTACGACATAAAATGAATCGGGCATAATGGCCCGGCATAAGCTGGAAATTGAAGGTGTTGCAAAGTCGATCTCGTCGCCAAACTTCTCGCCGGCAGTGTAAATTCGCGTCGCACGCGTTATTAAACGAATTAATTTCTGCTAACGACAGGTCGCCGACGGCAACGAGCAATTTAAGCAATATGTATATATGTGCGTAGATACGTACGTGTATACCATCGAAGGCAACTTCGTTATTATCCCATTGTTAACCGCGCGCGCTTTTAATGGGCAAATAAGAGATGCTCGCGGAACATATTAGTTCGACATAAATCTCTGACCTCCTCGTTATATCGGCGCTTTCGAAAACACGATATTATTATCGCGACTTTCATTAAACAATAAATAACGCGGTATTTACCGCGCCAATGTTTAATAAACCGCGAACGGTTTAATTTAACGCAACAAACAAAAGAGAGTGGACGTGTTGATCATTCGGCGAAATTAGTTTTCTCGTATTTCGGTCGCTCGCGACGAAAGGAATACCAAAGTCCTCTCTCTGGTAAAGACTCTGCGCGAGTCTCTCTCGGTGTGAAAATGACGGTCCTCCCGTATCCTCTCTCGCGTCTCTTTCCTTTCTCTTCGCGACCCTTTTTATTTCGGGAAATAAACGCACTCGAGCAATCTAGGGTACGGGACGAGCTGGAGAACAACAACGAGATTATTTCGAGTTAACTCAGTCTAATGGAATTTGGTTATTTTCGCGTGGGATAAATTCACGCGTAAAAATCGCCGCCCGTTGTGAACGAGTTGTATTCCGGGAACGTCAATACGAACGTAATGGAGACACAATGCGGCTCGATCGTGCACCGACTATATACATATCGTGTGTATTCGTTACTACACACCCTGTACATGGGCGTATATATTTCGCAACAGCCGTCACATCGCGTCGCGGCCGGAGGTGTAACACGTCCGCGACGCGAGATCAATAATTTTCTCTTTTCTCCTATTTTTTCATTGCGCCCAATTAACCGGGGAACAATTACCTCCAATGAAGTTCGAATAAAATCCACGGGTACCGGATTCACCGAGTCAGCCAGTCGATTTCGCTGCGAGGGACGATACTGCCGAAATGCGTCTCCATTCAGATCACTTTTCCGCGCCGCGCCGCGGATGACGACTCGTCGTAAATCCGCCGGAATATCCACCGCGGGAGAATAATGACGACGACGCCCGGCGCGATAAAGCGCGTACTTTCGCCATAAATGGCCAAGTTAAACGAGTTTCGGCCGTTCGATGTTTTCACTATGCGACTATGCGGCGTACACGAGCGCGCGGAGTTATTCCGCCGCGCGTCGCGAATACGCGATTGAAACGTGAAACATTTCAACAGGGCGTGCGCGCGCGCGCGCGCGAGAAAGCGACATCCACTCGGTAATCGCACAACTGGTTAATCAACTCGGTCATTTGTCAACCTCGAGTCCGAGTCAACCGCCTCGTCGAATCCGCGAAGCGGCGCGCGCGCGACGGCTCATGATTTTAATTTAGAGAATAGCACTCTCGTGCGCGCGGCGTCGCACCCGAAACGAACTTGGCTGGCTGCTTCTTTTGTTCCTCTTTAGGACTTAGAGATTTTACTCGTATACTTAACTCGCCGGCAAAGGAACAATCCGTCTACTACCTTCATAGAACGTACGCGATTAAACTTTTCTCAACGAATTGAATTTAACTTTCTGCACCGGGCGGGGGGTAACTACTTTTGTTACTCGCTCACCAACAACCTCGTTACACGTTGAACACCGCGCACTATGCCGAGATGGACTTTTGGAAGTTGCAGCCGAAGAGGGAAACGAAGACTATTGATTCTGAGCAACTCCGAGTGAGAGAGCTCTGCTCATAACTATTATGGAATCGGCCGCGTGCAGTTGTTGCTGTCGACGCGAGCGAACGTCGAAGAGGAGAACGATGAAGATCGGGTCGGCACGGTCCGTTCGCGATCTGTCACTGCACTGCGTGTGGCAGCGCAGCGCTCGTACTCTCTCAAAAGTGGAGTTCTTTCTTCCTCTGCACGGAGGGGATTAACATACGATTGATTCGAATTTTTCACGTCCGTGCGGATCGCGATTCCGATCGCGAGGTGATCTCTTTCCTCTCTCTCTCTCTCTCTCTCTCTCTCTCTCTCTCTCTCTCTCTCTCTCTCTCTGTTGCGCGAATTCGAGCTCGACTTTGAGCAGCTCGGATTTGAGCACGGAGTGAAAGTTGAAAACATTGAATTAACGCGACAATGAACGAACGAGTGAACGAACCAAAACGCGTTTTGTTTCAAGGCAACAGAATCTCCGGTCTTTAGAATTTGTCTCAGAAGAAATCACACTAGTTCGTCGCCACGTTATTTCAAGCCAACTTTTTCCCTCATGCGGGTGGCAATTTGGACGACGAGGATTTCTCCCCCCTCTCTCTCTCTCTCTCTCTCTCTCTCTCTCTCTCCTGCGTGTGAAATCGAGTTCGGTTTTAAATGGATCATGCATGGAGGAAAATATTGCGGATTAACGCGACAATGAGCGAATCACACGCCTTTTATTGGAAAAGAACTTCTGGTTCTTCAAACCGAATTTATTTCATAAGAATCAGAAACTCTGTTCCCCTCGACCGTTCAAGTCCGCTCATCTTCACGTCAGTTCTACCAGACTTCTTCCTCCGTGTGGGAAATCCTCACCGTCGATGGTACCGTCGTGCCTGACCCGAACAACAACATTCGGGCAACGTTCAGTCAGCGAGGCGCACCCTCGCAGCGTGCACGACGTCGCGTGCGAGCCATTCGATCAACCCCGATTAATTCGCGCACGGACGACCTGGGCTCGCCAGAAATCACGTTGGATAATCGCGGAAATCCATAAGAAGCGACCGCGCGCGCGAGTTAGCAGACTGACGCAATCTTTTTGCGCGCACGCCTGTTTTTGTGCGTTTTAATCAGAAACGACGTGGCCGATAACGAAGGAGCGGGTGAACGAACGACGTTGCGTCACGAACGTGGCCTCCAGCTGTCTTTTTCTCATTACCGGTATACCACCGTCTGTATCTCCTTCGGTCTGGCTTTCTCGTTTTTCTTAACTGTTGTCTTCGCCTCTCCGGCACTATTTATATTTTCTTTTCATTAACGCCGTGCCATCGTGCGCGCGCTGTCCCGACACTGCGCGTTCGACTCTCTCTCTCTCTCTCTCTCTCTCTCTCTCTCTCTCTCTCTCTCTCTCTCCCCCTCATTCGCCTCTCGCTACCGTCTCTCTTCTTATTCATCTCTTCCATCCGCGCTCGCGGACATTGCCGCGCTGATGAGGCAAGACAGCCGAAAAGGTATATACGCGTTCATCTCGGGTAACGAGCGATGATAAAAATATAGCGGTTCATATCGAGCAGGATGAGAATGTCCCGCTCGAATGACGGCTGTCAAATCGGACGCGACGGACTCCTTCGAGTACCGAACCGGTTCCCGATCACGGCCGACTTTTTCCACTTGCTTCGTTGGAACACGCGCGAGTACGAATATAGTCGCGCGCAGTCTGATCTAATAATAGCATGAACGGAATAAAAGAAAAAGAGACTGAGATTTCGTCTCTCTCTCTCTCTTTCTTGTTCTCTCCTTCGACGAGCGACGACTCAATCACCACGGGCGAATTAACGAAACAAACGACGTCGCTCACAATTGATCGCGCGATTAACGTCGCTTCGGTGAGTCCGCAACGCGAGTCTGGTAAATCGAGTCTCTCGCGCTCGCGCGCGATATTCCCAAGCCGGTCGGGCGATCGAGCTGGGAATAGATGCGATGATGCGACAAGGGGTTAATAATTTCTCTTAACAGGTACCAGCCGAGAACATTCAGCGACGCTCGACAAAGAGACAGAGACTGTCACAAGTACGCGGTGACATTCGCGAAACGACACCATTCGAACGATCTCTATCCCTGACCCATTCATGAACGACAACGTCGCTCCTTTTTACGCGAAATCGATCCCGCTCCTCCTTCTCTTCCCGTCACGTCAGCGATTCGTATCGTGAAATCTGCGATGTGACACGCGCAAGCCTGATATATAGACAAACAGGATGCTAAAGCGAGCGACAAATCTGTCGACTCGCTGTAATCGTCGCGACGGCGTAATTATATAAATCGCAACTGTGCTTCTTTCTAATTAATAAGATTACGTTAAAGATGGACTGTGTGTGATCCCCATTCCGATTCAACCCGCCATCTCTTTATCTCAGCCATCTTTTTATCTCTCTCCATCTTAACGACTTTGGTATAACGATAATAACATTCCCGTAGAAAAAGTCCTAGATATTGGTAGCATCTCTTCTACCTCCATCGGTTCCATTTATTTATCTACCTGTCTATCTCTTTCTCTTTACACCGGCTCGTATCGATTATCCACCGATACAACGGCTCAATCGCCGTTCAGTTTTCAAAGGGACGCACACTAAATCGGAGCAAACTGCTGTGCTCGCGCTCGCGCGACTTTCACCGCGATTACACAAGTTCCCGTGCCGGCTCTGACGAACGGGGATAATTAAAATTGATAGCCGCGCGTTACGCGCATTACGGCCGATTCCCTCCATAGACGGAGGCATAAGCCCGCCATTTGACGAATCAGCTGTGAAATTAATTTCGCCATTAGTGCACTTTGACGCACATTATCGCGCCGCCGGGACGCCGGGACGCCGTGACGCGCGCGCGCGCGCGCTGTTCCGCGTCGCGCCGCGTCCCATACATCACGCGCTCATATGCAATGAATGCGTCCTACCGTAAGCAATTTTCGCCTCCAAATTGAGCTTGCACTCGTGCCGCGTCATGTACATGTAGGGCCGCGGCTCACCCGGGCACCACGGCACCGACGGACCGCAAACGCATTTGCCGGCGACCGCCGCATTTCCGCCCCCGCCCCCGGCCCCGGTCCCGGCCCCGGCCCCGGCTGTGACTCCCTCGCCGACCAGGTTGCAACCGGGACCCGACATTATCGGCCCGTGCGGACAGTGCCTCCTCCATCTGCCCGGGATCTCTGGAAAGCAGAAAAACAGACAACGTAAGAGTGCCGTCGAGCTTCCAAGCTTTTGACTTTTCCTTATCCAAACCGGTTTTCTTTCGCTTCTGCTCTACCGATTGAAATCTCTTATCGTTAGACACAGAGATGATAGATCTCGTTAAAGTTTATTTATTCAGCCACCGCTGCGGCTCTCAGATCCGAGAGGAAATACATTTGGTAGATGAAAAGTGTATCTTCCCCTTTCTACGTTGATCCCGATTGAAATCTCTTATATTGTTAAATATAGAAATGGTGATTTTTCTCGAAATTATTTATTTCACCCGGAGGGTTTGACGAACCCGATTAAAATCTTCCGGACTCTCTCGAAACTTTTCCGCATCAGCAACTGAATGATTGTGTAATTTATCGCCGCTACATCGATGACAGTTATAACCGGGGATGATATATAATATGCAATGACGCATTGTGTTATTATTACAGTACAGTGCATATAGTGCGTTACATTGCATTAATTCTGACTGATTATTATATTCTAATTGTACACTCTACGAGATTTTTATCGCTATTAATATTATCACTATAAACTGTAATTAATGACGGCGTAATGGCAGACCGTGAGTGTACGCGCAATGTTAAGAAGGCATCGTCTGTTTAAAGTTTTATCGCTTTCATCTCCATTGCGACAAATCGATGGAACATCGATGCGATGCGAGAAAAGCAGGCAGTCGTTCAGCCGGGTCTTTTATTTATCGCGAACCGATTGTGAACAATTGGTTGAACGACGGCGATTGGATTCAAAGTCGCGAAGATCGACGGGCGACGCGCGATCGTTCCTCGACGGCTAAGCTGCTTTTATTATTCAACATGCGACAGCGATTGCAGCTTTATTATTTAACGAACGATCGCCCGGTTTTCGCGAACGCTCCGGTTCGTTTTCCCCTCGCGCTCGCGCAATGTGATTTTTCGGCAAACGTAACTCACGAGTGAGATGGGATCCGAAAGACTGGCGAGAGAAGGGTCGAGAGAGAATGGGGAGCACAGTGGAGGAGGATTAAACAATGTGTTTACGTTATCGCAGTGTTGTTTACGCGTGCACGCGTGCTTATCGCGGGACACCGTGTAATCGAGTTAATTTCGCGTCGAGATAGCGACGCTATTGTCGGGGCGGATTATTACGATGCGCATCGGACGGTGAGATTGAAAAACCGATCTCGATCGGAAGCGCGCGGGCGCACGCGCGCATGCGCCCGAACGCTCGCTCGCACGCTCGCACAATATCGATGAATAATGCTCGGAATTTTTGCGTGTCGGTCAGCCTGCGCACACACGCGCTCGATCGCACGTGTTCCATACGGAAGGGAAAAAAAAATTGCGCGTAGTTCGAGTCCGTGTCGGTTCGACGACGTATCGTTCATGGATACTCAAACTACTCTCAGGCTTTGCGCGCGGCAAATTCTCTCTCTCTCTCTCTCTCTCTCTCTCTCTCTCTCTCTCTCTCTCTCTCTCTCTCTCTCTGCCTTTCTCCCTTTGCTTTTTTCTCTCTTTCTCTCTTCCCTTCCCCCTCACATCGCCGTACCGTCCGGTACTCTGCGCGCCCGATCAATGATGTTTCATACCTACCGTAATCCGGATTACTACGCAGGCGTCATCGAGAGAGAAAAATCCCACGCGGACGCGAGGGAGACGCGGTGTAACGAGAAATTGCGAGGAAGTGCGGGCGTAATAGCGCTCCTCTCTGGCGGATCTGGCGAAAAATTCCAGGATCACGCATCCGTGGCGAATTCGCAACGGCGGAGCAAGTCGAGTATCGATAACGGCGCAATTACAAGACTGTCAGCATCGCTAGACACTGTGCATATACGACGCTCATCGTCGTCGTCGTCGTCGTCGTCGTGTCGCCGCTATAGTCGTAGTCGGTCGGGTCGAGACAGGACGAGCAAGCAGTGAGTACAGTTCCGCCGATACCCGAGGGAGTATAATGCGGTCGTCTAATGAGACGTGGTGTGTACCCGGACGACAAATTCGAATTCAATTGCGTCCGCCGCACTATCCGGTTACGGTGACCCGGCGAGCGGAGGTATCGGGAGAGCGTTTAAACGCCGCCGTTATTTCCAGGAGAAAGGAGAGCAATTAACTTACACCGTTGGCGTGAAATAACCCGACGTCACGGAAGGTGGAAAAAAAAAAAAGAAGGGAAAAGAGGGAACGGGGAGAGACAGTCGAGGGAGAAAGGGCGAGCACAGAGAGAAGGGAAATGGAGTGAGAGCGCAACGTCGACGCGGGCAGAAACGGAATCGGGACGATCAACCAGCCGGATGCTGAATCGAGGCCGAGGCAGCGGGTTATTCGACACGAAGGGCGGTTACGACCTCGTGATAACCCGGCCCGTGACCACGATGACCCCTCTCCCCCCCCCTCCTCTTTCCCGTTGGCCGTTCTCGAGCGCGGTGCGTTCCGATCGATAAGTTTAATAATCCATAGACGGGCTGCGGAGAAAATCGAATTTGCCGATCGGTTTACCCTCCGGCCCTCCTAAATGCGAATTCATTTCGAGTTAATGGCTAGAATGCGCTCCCGTCTAATTGCCCGCGGCCGAGCGAGAGATACACACACGCTGGCCCAGAGTGTGCGAGCGACAACACCGAGAACGGCGCACGGATTCTTCCTCGCGATTAAGAAAATCGCGCGCGCTCGAGCGAAGGAGCGCCTCAAGAAAATGGGCTCCCGTAAAGCCAGGCCGGACACGCTCGGATTCACCGTCGCGCGAATCGCGCGCGCCAACGTTCCTGCGCTCGTGTCGGCAGCAAGCTCTCGCCTTGCTCCTCGGTGACGACTCGGCTTTCCGCCATCCTGAATAATCCTGAATCGTTGTACGATTTCTTATCACACGAACGTCTCAGCAGAGATTACACCCGATTGGCCTAGGAAAGCTTGCTCTGCCCTGAGGTCACACGTGGAGCTAGTGAAGGGTCCCGCGAGCGATGCGGAATTTTGCGGGAAAGTTCGTCGTCGTTCACATTAATATTAAACGCGAGTATTCCAACATTTCGCTCGGACGTCGGGATATCAGAGGTGTGCGGAGAAATATCTTTCGCAAATTCTTGATCTCACGGGTAATTCAAACCCGATCGGGAGAGGCCGCCTCGTTATCATGCGAGACAGGATTAATTAATTTATTCCGACGGCGCCACGTCTGCCGGTGAAGTGCGCAGTTTGCCGATGAAAAACGCCGAGTCACCACTTCGGACGCAAATTCATTTCGAGTTAATGGACCGTGCGTGGACGATCATGCCAATTGGCCGTGACCGTTCAGGATGCACATTTCCGCTTTTGCGTACACTACACTGGCGGTCCTGGCCGGTGTAGTAGCTCGAAATGCGCTCTAAGGGGGAGGGAGAGAGGGGAGAGAGAGAGAGAGAGAGAGAGGATGTGCAGCTATAGTTGTTGTATAACCGTGTAATGCCGGCTTACACGGAGACGCATTCGCTATTGTGTCATATTAATATAATCCGTTGAACCGTCATATTTTCCATAATGCATCAAGGACAGGTTTGCTTACCTGTCCTTCCCTCCCTCCCTCCCTCCCTCTCTCTCTCTCTCTCTCTCTCTCTCTCTCTCTCTCTCTGTCTCTCTTTCTGTGGAATTTCTTTCGAAATGGAGGGATCTCGTGTGCAAAGCGGGTTTTCGACAAACTGCTTCCGCGTGAGCGTGAAAATTTAATAACGTTAATGAATACCAACGTCGGCCGGCGCGTATCGTTCTTAGTCAGGTTGAATTATTCAAAGCTGCACGACATGGCGCGAACAACGTTTTCCGCGAGCGACGATAATTTTCAACGGTTCTCGTAATGTACTCGAATTTGACCCAGTAATATAAATAATATGCCGTCTCATATAATTTTGATGAGACAGTGCAATATACGCGAGCATGCGTGAGTTGTTATTGCCTCAGCGAAGGGCACAGTAATTCGCGCGCGATATATGCCGCCGGCTTACTGCAAATAATATAACCCTACGGTTAGCTTAAGCTGCAAAGTGGTCAACGAATCGATGAATAAATTCGCGATTATCGGAACAAAAATATCGTTAATTCATCGACGAGCCGACCGGCGCGAACTTACGCGTAGCGTTCATTTTCGATCATGGCGTTACGGAATATACAGGATGTCCGGAAACTCAAGTCTGAAAATTTCAGGCGCGCAAGTAGACCGGGTGAGAGTGAGCGGAAAATTCTCCTACCATGTCGCGAACAAACACGTAACATTTGAAAGATATTAAGAGACGAAAACAGACCGATCAGTGTGCGGGATACTGCGACGAACTTTATAGGCACGGTCTCGTCGAAAATGTCTCGAAATGTCACGTGGTCGTTTGCGAAATGCCATAAAAAGAATGTTCTGCTCAGTTTCAGCCAATTTATCTACGAGCGACAGGATGTGTCAGGAATTTCCGGACACCCTGTACATGTCGTACCGATTAACCAGTGTTAAGCTCGCCGAGTTATCGAAAACATGAACGATCGGTGTTGCGAGAAATTCCCCGCGCTCACGACGACGACGCGCCGACGAAGAGAGCGTTGCTTTTTCTACATCGCTCGCGCGCGCGCGCGACGTAGCGCGAAATGCAGATTCTCAGTTACCAAAATGAATGAAGTCGCGAAGAATAAAGGCGTTCTGTCCAGCCGGGTTAGGTAAAACACCCCGGCGAGAAGCGAGCAGCAACTTCATCAACCGACACGGCTATATTAAGGACGCGGCAGTAAAGAATCATGAGCCCTTGGAAAAACATAAAACTACTACGAGTTACCGCGGGATCTTTCACAAAGCCCATTCTCTGCGCGCGTAACGCGCGGGAGGACGGCCCTTCGAAACGCGCCCTTTTGAAACAAGCCGCGATGATTTATTCTCTCGTGCGTGTCTGGACACGTTCGCGGAGGAGAGTAATCGCGCGGCGCCATTAATACGCGGCGGTCGCTTCGCGTTGGCGCTGTCCCGCCGATGACTCGACAATTCGACGACGTGCTGCGGACAAAAGTATTCACGTATTAATCTAATCAGAAGTCTGTTACAGTTGTGAAATAAAAAGTGAACGCTCCGCAGTCGCGCGCCGTGTTTATTCCCACGCGGGAAGAACCGGATCTCTCCCCGTCGATGAGACTTTCCTCCAATTTTTACGTCCCACGTTCAGCGTTTGCGTGACGGAACCGCGTAATTTTCCCTTAACGGTCATGTCAGATCTGATCGTAAAGTCGGTACACGCGAGAATAAAAATATCCTCCAGTCGGTTACTTCCCCGCCGCGTTTTCCGCCGCGACTTTCCGAAGAGGCGACGCGAAGAGAGACGGGTATTACGACGTCGGCGTCGAACGCATCAGGCAGAGATGAAAGATTCACGGCCGTCGAATGCGGGAGCGACCCTAAACCGTGAGCATCCGGCTTCAATATTTCCTCGTGCGGCGAAGTGATACATAAAGTCGCCGAGTCGCCGCGACGCCCGCCGTCGCGGAGTGAGCGGGAACGTGTAGCGTCGGCTCTCGAGATTTCTTGACCTCGCGCGGTGCACGTTAGGACCGTGCACGTTTTCGGCGCTTGTCCGAGGCCATACCTTCCACGTTTATCTCGTTAAATTGGATTTCGAGACTCTCCTCTGGGATTTTCCCATAACCCTGACTATAACCCGCCTGAACTTTCTAATAGCAAAGAAATCTAATCTCGTGTATCGTCGCTGGAAAAGTCTCCTTTCGAAAATATCATTCCATCTCCGGAAGAACGAACGAGCGAAAGAGAGAGAGAGAGAGAAAGAGAGAGAGAGAGAGAGAGAGAGAGAGAGACACACAAAGATAGAAAGAAAGAAATACGCATACGCATACACTGTGAGAAATACACAAACTGAACGATTCCCTCGTTTCTCCGCGAAAAATGTCACGTTTAAACGGTAACAAAAAAGTGAGTTGAAATGCAAATTGATCCGACACTGATACGCACTCGCCGTCGAAGGATGTCGCATTCTATCCGTTAATTCCCCGCCGCGCGAAACAAGAAAAATAAATTCCCCGATAATGCTGGCGCGCGCGTGCGCGCGCGCCGCAGTTAGAATAAAAATTCTGTTTTCCCGAGCGTTAGAATAAACCGGCTGAAAGAGAAACGAGAAGCCCGCGTGGGTGGTTGTTTCTCCAGTATACATAATATATGATACTCGAGAAAATTATGGTACGTTTAATGGACGCGGCACGACCTCGTTGTGACGTAGTAACGTCGATGAAAACGCCGCTATCTCTCTCTCTCTCTCTCTCTCTCTCTCTCTCTCTCTCTCTCTCTCTCTCTCTCCTCTCTCGCACGAGCGCGCGCGTATGTACCTTTGACGGCACGTGGCTTGCGTTTCCGCGAGCGTGCGCGAAAGGAGGAGGTGGGAGGGGAGGGAGTGGGGTTTAATTTTCTCTCGAATGATGATAGCGTCATTGCGTCGCTTGCGCGTAGCGCGTTGCATCGAGTGTGATCAATATTTACAGAATTATTTGCACGATAAAGTAGATACAGAATACTGCATAAGCGCACTTTCAGCGTATCGAATTGGTTTACAAAAGCAAGCAAAAGCTTGCTCGATGGGCGAATGGAAGTGCAGCTTTTGTAAACAAAATCAATCCGCTCAACAACATTGGGTTAAGTACTAATGCAATATTAAATGTGTGCCGAACATGCGCGCGCGCGCGCTGCGGATAGCATTCGTACGTTGCAGCGCGTAACACGATACGGGCATTAGCGTAATTATCTCGACGATTCGAACGACGGTAAGTATCATCGATACTCTTTGCACGGCGCGCTCGTGCGACATTATAACTTCGGCCAACCACAATAGCGCGGCGGCAACATTAGCATTAGCTCGCATTAGCATATTCGCCTAACCGTCTTCTCGCGCGCATAATTCTGCCTAAGCGTTCTCGCCGATAGATTTTCGTACGGAAGCACACCACGACGCATGGCGAAAGCGGCAGAGCTCTCTCTCTCTCTCTCTCTCTCTCTCTCTCTCTCTCTCTCTCTCTCTCTCTCTCTCTCTCTCTCTCTCTCCTCTTTCTCCTCTGTACACTATCAGTTTGCAAATGCATTTTGTAGACACTCGCTCGGCATCGCCCTGACGCAACACGGCACTGGCGTAATATCGAGCGCACCGCGCGCTTGTTTCCTCGAGAAATCTTTTTTAATTTTTTATCCAAACGCTGCAAAAACGCTCGAAAGCGTCTGAACAATTCATGTTATTCCGATAGAAATGAAAATATGATACGGGACTCTAATGCGAGCACAGCATATTTTATTCTTCTATCTTCGCTATTACTTTCTACCGGCTCGCACACTACGAGATACAATCTTATTCGATTCCTTCAACAAAACAAGAAATGGAGGATACATGCAATGTTGAATATAACGTCGACATCGACCGTTTTTGCGCGCAATTACTTAGTCGCGTAACGGCTGACTGGTAACGAGCACGAAAAGAGTAACAACGACAAGCACGTGCTGTCTGTGGCTGCTGGTCTCCCGGCACGAGAACTTTTGAAATCTCAAACTCGTTATCTCCGGCAGAATTCGGAGCATTTCAACGGATTAGCACTCATTCGGGTATCAACGTTCGGCCTGATTTTCCCGGATGCGGGCGTCGAGATCCTCTCTCTCTCTCTCTCTCTCTCTCTCCCTCTCTCAGGGGAACTGCTGCGTTGCGTCCTAATTAACTGGCCGAAATCGAGGTTCACCTGCGAGCACGGTTATGCGAGAGATTCGGCCGAATCGCGAAATCGTCATTAAACACTAACTATCCGTGCTAATCCCTGTCATTATAGCCATCCATCAATTTTCCGCGAGCGCGTTATCGAATTATGGCGATTTCTATTGCACACCGGCGCGGGACTTTCATTACCGCCAGTCGTAAAATGATACGTACGGTGATGTGGCGAAAAAGTGCTGGAACCGATCCAGCTCACGTTCGGTTATAACTGGACAGTATGTAACGAGTTTTCTGTGCATACCCCGGTGCCATGCACATATCTTATTCATCTATCGTGAACTTTTCCTCTCTCTCTCTCTCTCTCTCTCTCTCTCTCTCTCTCTCTTTCTTTCCCGGTAATTATTGCGATGAGATCGCGACTGTCGAACTAAAAACAATAATGCTTCATGCACTCGTATGAAATGAGAAATTATGTAACAAGCATCTGCAAAAGAAACCCATATACTGCACGCGATATCTGACATAATTATTTCGCAAAATAAGTTCAACTTGTTACATCGCACGCGCGCACATGTGCACGTAAACCTGTCATCGGCACGACGGCCGAGAGAGAGAGAGAGAGAGAGAGAGAGAGAGAGAGAATGGGTTGCTCACTCGATTTCTTCAATTATACGTTCTCGATCTCCGACGTCTGCGTCGAATAACGCAGACGCGTTTCCTTGCTCTGCCGTTTTTAATGGAGACCTTGCGCTATCGCGACATCGATTGCCGCGCGCGGGTTCATGCGTATTCGTTCATGCGTTGCGGCAAATTTGTTCGCAGGTTGTTTTGCCGGAGAAAGTACGCAGCTGGTTATTTATATTTCCGATCGCTCTACTTGGGCCTGCGGCGCTTCGACGACGGCGCGCGCTGTGCAGCAAAACCTCGAGTAATCCGGGAAATAACGAAAGAGAATCACCGGTCAGTCCTGAAGTCCAAAATGCCGGCCTCGCTTCGCCCGCCGAAGCCGAAGAGAGCATCGAGAATCGTTTCCTCTTTCGCTCTCTTTTTTTCCATCCGCCGGCCGCCGCGGCGCGCGCGCGCCGCATGACGCCGACGGACGAAGCTCCGCGCACGCTTTTACGACGCAACAGAAATTGCAGTTTGTCCTGTTTCGCCGCTCGCGGCCTATCAGCGTCCTATCAGATTTAAAATCCCGTCCGGGCAATCCGTCCGGGTGCACATGCAGGCCATTCCTCCCTTGCCCGCGCCGCGCCGCGGGCGCGCGCACGTCGTTCCTGTAACGTCCCATATCCGTCGCGTCGGGTCTCGTGTCTCCTGCCAGCTCACGAACCGAGTAACAGCGCGCGCGTGCACGTGAGCTCAAAAGCGTAATACAGATCGATGTAATACGGCACAGCTTGGTGGCACAGCTCCAACTGCTGTGCCACCAAGCTCGCGCGCGAAATAAAACAGCCAATCGATCGCACGCGGGGGGGGAGCGGGGCCGGTCACGCACGACGAACGAGAGTCGGGATGCAGAGCGAATCTTTTGGTTTGAAGAACGTACTGCGGCTGCGAATGCTTACGTAAAGCCCGCCAACCCCTTTCAGAAGCGGTTTCGCTGCTGGTAATGACCCATCGGTTACAAGGACTCTGGTCGCGCGCCGTCGCGCCGCTAAAGGAAACCGGACCGGTTACGTCAGCTCGCCTACACCGCGCGACGGTAAAAAGAAAGGTAACGGCGCAGCCCCGTTTATCCGAGTCTCGATTAGGGAGCGACGTTAATTAAAGATCGAGCCTTAATGACTAAGTTATGCAGTCGCGAGTTCCGCGTGAATGCCGATGCCTTGGCGACGCCACGCGGCTTGCTCCGTCGAGGTGAAGCGCGCGCGCGCGATGTTCTCGTTCTCGTTAATCATGGACTTTGGAAATCGAGTGCGGTTGCAACGCATGGCGCGGCTGCACACGGAGCGGGGGAGGGAGGAGGGGGAAACGGCAGTTTCAAAGGGGTCAAGTATTTCGTTAAAAAAAAATGCGTAATTGAAATTGTCGCTGAGAACGCTCGCTCCTCCCCTTCCCTATAGGAACGTGAAATACATTTAATTAACACTCGCTGACAACGTACCGCGCGCGCGACCGTGTTCTCCCGCCGCGTATGCGTGTGTGCGAGTGCGCGCAAATGAAAAGGAGAAGGAAAAAAAGGTTTTTGGATCTCTAAGCAATTCTTTTAAAACAGCTCCGGCACACAGACGGTCTCGTTTGCGCTTTTCACTGAACCGGAAGAACTTGATTCTAGGCGAAGGGAAATCCTTTCCGCTTCACCTAAGCGACATATTTTATACATCGTGTGCGCGCGCGTACGTCGCTTGCAGGATGTAAAACGAATCCTTGGCTTAAGCAGCGCGCAACGGCAACGGCGCGATGGTACGTACGAGGCGCCACGCATTTATAGACTTTCCGGCCGTCCGCCGCATCGCCGCGGCGGAATGCGACGTAATGCACCGGTGGTAACAGTGGCCCGGTATTTCGCGGTTGCGACGGCAAAATAAACCACCACCACGAGAGGACTTCTTCCGCCTCTGTGTTATATCTCGCTAGGCTTTTATCTTGCGCTACGTACGCTCGAGAATGTGACTATTTAACTTGGCTATGAGTATTACCTTACACGCGCGTGTCTCGTTCGGCCTATTGCATGTGCGTGTACGTAAACGTGTATGTAAACGTGGATTTTTAACGGCGGAGGAAGAAGAGATCGATTCCGAAATCGATTTCGTAAGTCACCAATTCCGCAATCGATAGTCTATGTTCGGTCTTAAAGACGACCCGAGCAATATCAGCAATATGACGAAGAATATTTTAAATTTAAATAAAAGTGAATTGGTATCGGTGCAATTTCTAACAATTGCACCGATTTTTCTCGATAAATCAGCTAACATAACTCCATACCAACTGATTTATCTTGCATATCTATTATCGGAGTTTCGAATAAAATTCAAAGCTAAAATAAATGCTGGAGTATCATAATTAATAGAAGCGCTCTGCTGACGGCGGCGATCGCTCAAAGTCACTCGTCGGCATTTTAGAAGTTGACGGTTAATATTGAATGTCTATCAGCTGAATTTGTGCAATTGAATCTCATCAAAACTCAACTGTCGATGGGAAAACAAAGCTTAATTGTCACATCGCTAATTGCCACTTCTCTGTCATTTCTGAGAAAATATTATGTAAAAAGATATATCTTTTCATAAATTAGAAGAATATAACGCAATTAAAATTCCAAATATTCAAGTTTTCTGATAAAATCAGTTTTCAGGCTCCTGGCTCAAGACGTATATCATTAATTTATTATTTATTCTCCACGCTGAGAACGATTTGATTTATACTAATTGGAATTCATTCACTTATGGAATCAATAAGAATTCATTTCACGGGAGGATAAAAAAGAAAAATTACTCGCTAAGATTATTCTTCGACGTAAAAATTTTCTCTTAACCACTAAAAGATTTGCCCACTTATCCGCAGACTTATCCGACTGCCGAAAGATTCGGCACATTTTTCGGTCACATAAGAACCGAAGCGCACGGAGAGACATTACGGGGAGAGAGAGAGAGAGAGAGAGAGAGAGAGAGAGAGAGAGAGAGAGAAAGAGAGAGAGAGAGAGGTCGATAACGGCGGAATACGACGATTAACGGCGCAGAGGGCGCGATCCCGTCGCACATCACTATCGCTTCGAGTGCAGTCGTTATCGTTACAATTGCTCAAATGGAACGGGCGCTGCGCTCGTCGTCGTCGAGCGAACCCACCGCCGCATTAACCGGCGCCTCCGCATTTTTCCTGATCCCACTAGCCGTGGTTTGAGCCACGGTAGCTCATCGCAACGTTATCTCTCCTATTTCCCAGACACATCAGGCCGCTCGCGCGCGAATATATTACGCGCGCCGCCGGAAAGTTGTTGCGTGCTCCCGAATTTATGCGCTCTCCCGTCGGGCCAATTTTTCAATCCGCTGCGGCGGTGCGCACCTTATCGTCCCGCCCGCGCGCGCCCGCAGCGGCGGATTGGCCGCGCGCGGCCTGCTTTATTTATCCCTGGGCGCACAATCGCGGAAAGAACATTTCCTTAGATCGCGGCGCGGCGGAGCGATTCATTCGTTCTACGCGCAGGCATTTACCGATTTACTCGCCCCCGGTTTATAGACCCTCCTCGAGGCCACGTGCAATAATAATGGACTCCGGCGCGCTGGCTGGATATTTTCCGCTGGTGGTCTCGCGCCGCGAAATAAAAGGGTTCGCTTACACCTCCCCTTCTTCCTGCCGTCATCCGAAGCGCAACACGCTTCGATCGCGAGTGCGCGCACGCGCTTATTCGGTCTAACGTGGCACGAGCGGCTGATGTATCGAGCTTCTGCAACGCCATGTACTCACGACGGTACACAGAAACGGTCGTACGCGAGGTGATCTATGAGCTTATTCGCAGCCACGCGTGCACGCACGCACACGTAGCAATGCACGCGCGATGGCTGCGAGTTAGTGGCGTTGCGAGGAAACGCTGCACGCGGGCCTTGAGAGCTGCCCACCCATCTACCTACTTCCACCTAGCCAGCCAGCTAGCTCTATCCGGAGAGCGCCGTACACTTCTCGAGATTTGTTGCTTGACATTGAGAAAGTGGCGTTCACAGCTGGTAACAGTGTATAACCTCCTGCCAATGCGCCAAGTCGACAGGTCTCGCGGCAACAATCGCCTGCCGGGAAATATGCAGTCCGTGGTGTAACCTACGCGCACCTTCCTCTCTCCCGCGCTCTCTACCTATTCACTACCTTCCCTTCGGAAACTTGATCGCGCCTGAGTCACGTACTTACGTTAATCCCGGCTGTACGTACCGCGAGTTTCGCAGCTGGGGACGACTGTTTGAGATACGCTCGAGCTGCGCTACACTCGCCGACACGCCGAGCGTCAGCCGGCTAGTCTGTGCGCTGTGAATCCCTCGTAATAATCCTGCTCGCAGAAAGAAAGCCTCTCTCTCTCTCTCTCTCTCTCTCTCTCTCTCTGTCAGATTCATCGGGTCGAGTGCTCGGCTTCGAGTTAATTTTTTCTCGACAGAAATTCGATGAGGTCGCGACGGAGAAAATCGAGGTAAAGGGCTCTCGGGAGAAGGATGAGAAACAAAAAAGCGTCGTCTGTCGGCGCATCGAGATCGTCCTTTCCGTTTACGCGCGCACCACTCGTTTACACGTACACCAGGTCTGGCGAAGGACGCGTATAAATCCGTATGATCCGCGAGATTAATACATATGACGGCTGTATCTCTATATAAGGCCGCCAGAGTGAGCGTGTCGTCCGGGCGGAAACTACTGTTTATACTAGCCGCTATTACAACCGTTCACGACGGTTCGTCGCCGTCGCGCTCGCCGTCCTCGAAGCCGACCCGTTTATTTCATTTACAAAATGAGCTTTCTTGCACGGGAACGTAATCGAGCGAGCGTCGATCGACGCAAGCCGAGCGACGTGTCGAGCCAGCGAACCTGAAGAATTTCGCCGATCCGATCCGCCGCGCGTCCGCCGTGAGTGAGCAGGCTGAAACCAGCCATCAGTGGCCGGCGTTTCGTCGGTATTCGGCGCTCTGGCATGAGTTTTGTCAAATATTAAGGTACGTGTGCAAGACTTCCTTCTTTGTTGTCTGCGAGAAGTCTTTTTTCTACTCATTGTTCTACGAGTGTTGCGTGCATGAGCAAAAGCGTGCCGTGGTCTAAGTCATTGCTCCTCATTGGGCGAAAGTCTGCGGAGAGATACAAAAGCGAAGCCAGCGCCGCCACAGTGCGGGTGGAAAGCAGCGACAGTGAGAAAAGAGAGGCGAGCAACAGACGGAGAGAGATAAATAGGACGATAAGAAAGATCACTTTCGAGTGGAAATTTTGTATTTTCTTAAAATATATTGAATTACGTTACTCTAAACCCTATATGTGAGGATTTATTAATTGTTTACTAGTTATTAAGAATTGTTATTTACTTATTTTTAATCCCCATCTTCTGATCTCCGGATCTAGAGCTCGCTCAACGTTGAACGAATTTGTATTAGTTTTTGTTTATATACTCTATATGGATATCTCACAAGTTCGAAACATTTTAAATTAATTTGCATATCCCTCTACCGTTCCGACAATTCATCCAGAAGTTTTGTTGTACTTGAATTTCTCACCGTTTTACTCCTTGTCATTAGCGTGATATAACTGTTGCAACTGTCGCAACGCTTAATCAGTTTTCAAATTGCGTGTACGTTCTTAGAATAGTCAATAAACTTTGTCATCATCCTCATCACCATGTAATTAATATCTGACGAAACCTGCGCACGACTGTCGAAAACTGGCAACGATCGCAAAGAGCGCCGGCTATTTGCCGTTTTGCACAACGAGTCGCGATTATCACAGTGTGTGTCAACGACGCAGAGAATCTACAACCGATTTCTTCGCTGCGAAAAATTAAGCCAAAACGCCTTTTCAAGAATCGTGCATACGAGATCGAATCCGACGGAGACGGAGGACCCGAAGAGAAGGAGGAGGAGGAGGAGGGATTTTCTATCGTGTTCGTCTTATAATCCCGCGAGCACGCTCGAAAGCGGCGCTGCGATTAATATAATCGCGCGCTCAGCAGCGCGAATAAAATTCCAGCCGTTCCCGGCGTCGGAAAAACGCCGCTTCGCGTCGGAGCGATAGACGAGCCACGGCGCGAAAGAGCAGTTAGCGGTTTCCCCGGCGTTGTTTCGCCTTTTAATGCCTCCCTCGTTGCGTCTCTCCTCTTACTATTTTCTCCTTCTCTTCGGAGAACGTGAGATTCAGGGCTGTGTGCCGTTGCAGAACGTCACGTTGATCTGCAGGTTGATCCGGGGCGCAATTTTCGACAATTCTGTCGCTCATCCCCGTTACGCGATCATCAGGAGCAATCTCGCGCACAGTCCCGTCGCCGAGGACTCTTGGTCCTTCCATCGCGATCGCGCCGTTCAACCCTACGAGAAATTTTAATAAGCGCGCACGTCACGATCCATTTCTCATCGTACGCGATGCGTGAGTTTTTAGCACAGTCCACCGATCAATTCGCGTGCATCCGGGTAATTAATTAATGCATCCTCCCGGTAACAACCCTCGCCAATTATGGGAGCGACGGTAAACACCGGCGGTATCGGGGCACACGCCGGGCCGATTTACCGCAAGCCATCGTTTTGTTTATGAATATTTCAGCAAGGCACACCGTCCGGCGCCGCAAATGTGTGCGATTCAGCTGCTACGGCCAATTGAATATTGCACCAGCGGCGCACGGGGCTGGCGCAAGGTCTGCGACGGCGACGACGACGACGACGACGACAACGACGCGCCCACCACGATACGTCCGAATTTATCGCGGAATTGGCGCGAGCATGCAGGAAACTCGCCGTGACCAGCGCCGTTTTAACGCCCTTCTTCCTTGGCCGGGCGGGATTGCGCGTCAGGAATTACTCGGCTTCCGGCTCCCGAATTTATCGGGCAGAAAAATAAGCCACTTTAGTCTTCAACGAGGAATATCGCGTCGCTCACGTCGAAAGCCGCGACCGCTTTTGTATCGAAATGATTGGTTCGCGGAACCGTGAAACACGCCCTTTTTGCCTTCGGGGGACCCGTACGGCGCCGTCGAAAAAAAAACACGCTCTTGAGAACGCGTGCACGCACGCACGCGCGCACGAGGGCACGTCACTCTTCCCCGCCGGCTGCCGGAAGCGGGGCATGCTCGCGGATTTTTACTCGCGAAACTACTTCGCCGACATGAAGGAGCTGAAGAGATTACGATAGGGCACCGCGCGTAAAAGCGACCGAGCGTGGCTTTTTCTCCGCACATGACAATCACCGGTGGTTGTCTAAAAAAAGAGAGGAACAGAATGAAGAGAGAGAGAGAGAGAGAGAGAGAGAGAGAGAGAGAGAGAGAGGGAGAGAGGGAGGGAAAGAGAGGAGGAATCTCGGTATAAAAGCACGAAGGCACAATAGCTCGAAGAGAGCGGGGGACGGAGACGTTTGTGCTTTACGAGTCGCGCGAGCGAGTGTATGCGAATATATATATTCGTGAGTACCGGCGCGTTTATTACACACAGCAGCCCGCGCCGGCCTGCGCAGAGGCCGGTCGCTTCTTTGGTACAAAGTTGGTATTTACTCGTTATGAGCCGCGTCGGTTTTTAGGTCAACATCTTTCGCCGGTGCAACAACCCTCCTCGATTACTCGCGGAAACGCGGTGGAGTGGCGCGCCGGCGGGGCTCTCTCCGCTTCCTTTTCTCTCTTTCTCGCTCTCTTCGCCAGTTCGCCGATGTTCCTCGGCTCTTCGATCGCCGCCGTAAACGTATTAATAACGACGAGAGAGAGAGAGAGAGAGAGAGAGAGAGGGGGGGGAGGGAGAGACAAAGAGAGAAAAAAGAGAAAGAGAGAGAGACACGCGCCGCGCCGTCATCGGCGCGTTTTAACGACGCGATTATCAGCACACACTACGCGATGCAACGCGTGTTTCTCCGCGACAAAGCGAGTGAGGGGCGTCAATCACTCGCGCGAGAGCGTGTTCGCGACGCGTTGCGCGAATTCGGTCAGGTGAATAGCGCCAACGGGTAATCGTGGGCCGAAAACCCGCGTGTTGAACACTGTGTAAGGAGAAGCGCGCGCGCGTGCGCCATCGTAGACGCTCTTAGCGTAGCCGCAATGGCGATAAAACTGCGACTTGGACATTTTGTTTGTCTTGCGTCTTATCGCGCCGGCGCGCCCGCACACCCGCAAGCCCCGCTCGCTCTCGGTTACTTCCCTCTTACATGACATTAGACGATTAAACTCGCTCTCTCTCCCCCGGGAGTTCCATATTACCGAGTCTCGTGACGTCACACCATTAGGCCCTCTCGCTCAGGTCGTTCTGCCCACAATCAGTTCCACGCGAGATACAATTTAATGGGAAAAGTTGCGGGCTCCGTGCTCTCTGCCCGGAACACGATCGCCTCGTGCCGTACGACGTCTCTTCATGCCGCCGCGTCGCGGAAGGCGGAACCTCGCGTGACGCTTCATTCGCGGGAGCGGGCGAGACATCAAGTTTATTCCGCTGCGATTCTACTTATCGTCTGTCACGCTGAGAGAAACAGGCGTAAAATTCTCGTTCCTCGTAACCCGCACTTTTGCACCAGCCGAGGAGCTGAATGTTCGCGCGTATGTCATTTCGCGCTCGGCTTTACGATCCCCGACGGATTTTTACACGCCCCTTCCGTACGATTCGCGACGCCTGAGAATCCAGTTGAAAATCGCCTTAATTAATGGCGATCTCACGGCGCTAATAAGATTTTCGCCGAGATAGCCTCGAGCCCGTCCCGTCCCGTCCCGTCCCGTCCCGTCCCATCTCGTCTCGTCTCGTCTCTTATCTCTCCGGCCGGATTGACAATTTTAATAAAACCGCTGCAGCTGCAGCCACGCAATCGCGCGCGCGCGATCGGTGTGCTCGCGATCGCGATCTCCGTTTCCGTGAGCGTCGTAAACGAGGGGTACGAGCGAGCGAACAGAAGACGGAATCGGAGAATATCGATTTTGACGCGAACTGACATCTCTGATACGCAGCATTGCTCGCTGGGAAACGACGGCATGATTCCTGTATTACGGTGATTTTCATTTAATAATGACAATAATATCAGCGTCGAGATGACATATTTAAAAATTGTTTATCGTCGGGGGGGGCGGGCAGACTGTACACACGTCGCGCATCGATAACTTATGCATTAAGAGAACTGAAGATTACAACTAACCCAATTATCTTTCTGCGTGCCGTTTACAACGGTCGGCGTAAATGGACAAATAAGCGAGAATTTACGTAATTGCGACGTATCTCGCGGAAAAGTGTCCACGAGTGAGAAATACGCGAGAGAGCGCTAACCTTTTTTCATATCATCCGGATAAAACCGCGCGTATAAATGTGGGAAAGGGGGAGGGGAGAGGGGGGAAATACGAGCGGCCATAACATCGCGTCGAGCTCTTACACGCGTTTCCTGTATCCATGCGATTTGCATTAGGATGTTTAAACGTCTAAGTAAAAGTTGGCGTATTCAGCCCGGTCCGGATAATCCACTTGGTCGGATCTGCATGCGGGCAACGTTCGAGAGCGACGAGAGAGAGAGAGAGAGAGAGAGAGAGAGAGAGAGAGAGAGAGAGAGAGAGAGAGAGAGAGAGAGAGAGAGAGAGAGAGAGAGTCAGGGAAAATTGCAGCGCGCAGCGTAAATATTACAGCGCGACGGTGCGCTCTCGCGTAATATGTGTTACTAATCCATTATGCGAGCGCTGTTTGCGGTGCGGGAGTTTGCTTTCGTGGGTCGACGACGTTTATAAATCGACGCGCTCGCGTCGGCTAATCGTTGCCGATATCACCTCGTCGCCCGCCAGCTCGCCCGCGTCCGCCCGTCATCCGGTAAACGACGTGTACACCGTTATTCCGCGTGTGCGCCAGGCTAGCGTGGTGTGGCCCGTGAAGATAGCGTTACCACGTCGATATTTCACGGAGGTGTACAGCTCTAACCCCGGCTATACATAATTCCACTTTTAATCCTCGATCGTAAAAAGGGCGCGCGTCGTCTGCTCCATATGCGCGCGCGCGCGCGCGGGAGTTCGTAAGTCGCGAGCGTGAAAACCGCGTCCGCGTCTCCGCAGTCCGCGAGCTTCGAATTTATGCGGCTGCGACTCCCGACGCGATCCCGCGATCGCACGATCGTGGAAATCGTCCGGATTGCACGACAAACGCATAATGGATAGCCGAGCGAATCGGATGGAAAAGTTCTGCTCCGTTGCTGTTTCGGGGGTGATATCGTCAGGAGCGAATGCGCGCGAATGAAGGCAGTCGCGTGTACATTCATGGGTTTGTGAAAAATTCAAAACGAGCGTTACAAGTGACGCCTGACCTGTGTCAAACTGCCAGACGCCTCGACGTGCGAAATAAAATTCCCTCTCGTAAAATTGTTACGTGTTTTGCCAGATATCGATAATACAAGAAGCGAAGTGAAGCTACATCGCGTTTCGCGAGCCAAAACGAGCAGAGCTCCTCCCGACATTCCTGGGTGCGCGTGTGTACGTGAGAGAAAATTCGTCCGGACGCAAATTTCCCGATGCAATAAAGAACGCCGTTGAGCCGATCGCCATATTTGTCACGCGCGCTGCACGAAAAGATGTGAAACAGATCGCGACATTTACCGCGATGTTGACTCCCGTGAATTTACATGCCCGGTGTACCAAGCGAAAACCAATAATGACCGTGGTTAGTGACTTGAAGATAGAGATGCCCATCCCCCTTCCTCGCGCGCTCGCTCTCCCGTCACCACCACTACCACCACCACCACCACCACCACCATTCAACCCCAAGGAGGCAATAACGTCATTATGAGGAGGCGGGCAAGGAAATGGTCCGTAAATGTTCAGATACCTCCGCCGGTTCGCTCTACCGACAGTCCTCCCCCACAACCCCTCTCTCCCTCCCTTTTTCCTATTTTCTCACGATAGCATCGTGGAAGCTGCCTTGTCTCGCTTCAATGGACCCTCTCGCGTTCTTTTCGTAGGGTAATGATTGCTTCCCCTCCCAAGTTTCACCGCTTGTCGGCCGAACTCGCGGCCCCGCTGTCACTATGTTCAGGAAATTGTTCGGGATAACGTTTCTCTTCTTATCAGCCACGGGGCGTTTCTGAAGAGACATAGAGTTCTCGAAAAGAAAGCCGGTCTCTCTTCAACGACCACTCGCATGTCGGTGTATTCTCGATTTCCTCGAGGCTCGCATGGATATTCAAAAGCAAACGAAGTACCGTTGCTTCTTGAGAGGGCGAATAGATAGGCGATGAGACACTCGGCGAGAGAATTCCCGGGACAGGTCAGCGTGGAAGAATGTAATAGAGTCCGGGAGAGTTAAAGGACGCCGCGGAGTTAAAGCTCCTCTCTATCCTGCGTAATGCGTAAGCGGAGAAAATTCACAAATAAGCCCGAGCAGAATTACACCACGGCGGAAACTCTTTCGCGGCTAAACGCTTAGGTCTCGTTGGTTTTCGCATAAATTTGCCTCCGGTCCCGCCCGGTGACGCCGCGGTGTGAATCGCGAGGGAGCTCTTTTTTTTTGCGACGAAGCCACTCTCCTTCATTTGATGCGCGACGAAATATCGCGAGCGTAACTGTCGTAATATTGTATATGCCACGGCGAATCGGCCATTTGCATAAAACGCCACATCACGCGCGCACGGCTATTTTCAGCAAAAACCGGCCCCCCCTCCCTCCCCGATGTATATGCATCCGCCCTCAAAAAGTTACACGTTCAGGTAACGCGTCGGCCAATCTATTTACATAAACGTCGTAAACATATTACGCGCGAATGTTTTATTAACAGCCGACTCACCTGTATCCTAAATTTCCGCAAGAGCGCCGCTCGTCGGCCGAGTTATCAACAGGCGCCATAAATATCCCGGCGATAAATACCGATAGCGGAGGCGAGCGACTGTTAGCGACACGGCGATAAATGTCATTCGGAATTGCAGTTTTCTTTCCATTTTTACCTTCGCCGCGAGGAGACTCGCGGCCGCGGCGTTTACGGACTGAACGTGCGACGGAATTTTCGCTCCGTGAGTTCGCCTCCGAATATCACATCGGCGTGCGATTGGAATAAACGATGCTTTAATTGAGACGCACGAATCGCCGATGATATTCGATAATTGTGTGTCGGAAATAGAGGCGCGTGTACCGAGTCCGCTGTACGCAACGAACTAATACCGAGTGATTTATAAACATAAGCGAATGCGCACACGACGAGTTGAAATGTAAGCAAAACCGACGAAAATGGATCATCGCGCGGACGATCGCTCGGCGAATAAGAGAAACACGAGCACAATGGCAGGTAATAAATAAATATCGGACAACAAATAAATATCAGATTGATCTGTAAGACCTTTCAATTTGCGCGATATCGAAACATCGAAACGTGATTACGGGTTATCCGCTTTTTTCTCTCTTGGTCGACCCGATCGCGTTTAATTCGGCCGTTTCTCGCCTTCTCATGTTTTGCACGGGCGATTTTAATAGCCAATTAAACGTTGTAAAATTAACAATAGTGTTATTGACTAATAAAGCAATTTGCGAGCGTATTCCACGTCGGAACTCATTTGTATTGAAAATTATAAAATCACGCTCAATACATATTCTATTAATCGAGCGGATATTGTCAACGTCAGTGCCGTGAATTTTGACATTCACGTGGTATTTCGTTGATCGTTCTTGCGGAAAATGCAAATTCCCGCAATAATCTTGTTCATGCGGAATGTCAAACGGCCGTGCTAGGCATATTTATAATTGTATAATGAATGTATCCGACATATACAAGTCAAATAACCTACTTCTGCGTCATGATAATTACGGGATACATATTTATCGCGTTTAATTTCTTCCGTGTGTGTTTCGCACACAAAGCAGTCAACATGTTGCGTTAATTTATTAACTGCCGGTAGAGCCGAATTTTCATTAAAACACCATACGTCGAGTGAAATGAATGAATTATATTCGCAAATAACGGGGCGCAAATAGAATATTCGTGCCGGCCAGGCCCATCCCCACCTCCGGCCCAGCATTCTCTTTCGCGCAGCGAGCGTGTACATCAAAATCCGTTAAAAAAAAGTCGCCATCGACGGAAAATTACGTCGAACTACGCAGCCTCGATCGCATCGGCACATCGCGCGTCGGCTGCGTGCGCCGATAATTTCTTGCATTCACCGCGGGCGAACCCGTGCAAAATACCGCACAAATGGCGCGCATGTGGCAACGATACACGACCCATCCGCGGAATCGCGTCGGACCAGAAGCCAGGATATGTCCGGGCATGATATTCGCGACGCGCTGACGACGCGTCGCGTCCGTCGCGCGCGATGACGCGGAACCTTTCCGATACGCGCGCGCGCGCACGCGAATATTTTCGGATATACGCCATCCGACGCGCAGGGCTGCAGAGCAAATACGACGGGCAGAATAAACTAATTTGTACTCTACCAACTCGCCAAGTTCGAGTAGCGATATTCCATGAATACTGAGCGCGCGCCTTGGCTCCTAACGTGAAGCAGCCGTGCATATGCATCGGCTCAAGCCGAACCAGAGCGAGTGCACGAACGTGTGTCTGTGTGTCGCATGTGACGCGCGCGCATATGTGTGTGTGTGTGTGTGTGTGTGTGTGTGTGTGCGCGCGCGGCTATTTCGCCCTAGCTGGTGCAGTATTCATGTGTGCGCACAGCTCTTTTCTTAAACGCGTTAGACCGCGCCCAGATAACATGCTCAGATAGCCACGGATGGAAATTGATTAAAAATTCGCCGGGAGATGGTATTACGCGGAGAGCTGCCGAGCCAGCGGATTTTGCAATCGGTGCAACGGTCTTGGCGATCGCGAGATCACGTTCCCCGGCCGTTGTGCGAAGAGAATCGGCGCGTCGGAGATTTTCCTTTTAATTTCCTCTTTTCTGCATTTTGAGAACGACCTCGCTTGCAAGAGCGACGCTCAATAACGAAATCGCGACGTCGACCTGCATCTCTCCTCCCACCTCCGCCCCGTGGGATTACGTTTATCGCCTGCACATTCGTTATCTCGTGCGATGCACTCGACGCTTGTGCATGTGTGTTAAGGTATTTTCCCGTTAGGACGATGACAATGCGGTAACTGCTCGGCGTACTTCAAGTCGCCAGCGTAACCAGCGCGGGGATGCTGCGAAAATATAGACTATCCACATGGAGCTTATTCCAAATTTAAAGGAAAATATTTTCTTACCTATAAAGGCGTGAATCATTGCTCTTGGGCGACCTATAAAAATCTGTCGGCACAGCTCGACTTTATCGCGCGTATACAAACAGGCGCGCATGCGCGCATATATGCGTTCCTCGCATGAATATTAAACGTAGTATTTTTAAAGATTTGCGAAAAAAGAACGCACACGTTCTACGTGGCACACTGTATATCGAGAGGCGGATGTCGCAAATCTCAGCGCATCCCGTAGAGAGACGCGCGATTACGCATCGAATCGATTTATATTTCAAGCGACACCGCTCTCCTATCTTTATCGAGATCATCATCTTCACGTTCGCGACATTTGTTTGCCACCCTTTCTCTCTTTCTTTCTCGTTGCGTTACATCAAATCGAAGTAGGGCACACTGCGCGATTCTCGCCGTGCGACTCTATGTAATGCTCAAATAATACACATTCGCGAAGAGTTCACGAGAAAGCGAATCGATTATCCCTCCCTCTACCCTCTACCCGTTATTCGTCAGGAGGTACATTTTTCATGCGCACGTGTATATGCAGATTATATTCGCCTAAATGCGCACGTCGACGAAGGAATCGATCACGGTTGCGACGAGCGTGCCGACAACCCGTCCGTCCATCCGCCTATACGTCCGTCGTTGTAAAACCGTTGTTAGTTCGACGACAGTTTGGGGACCCGTCTGATTGACGTGTGTTTTTCAAAATTTCGTGGCTCGGTTGATTCGCTGATTGCACGTGGATTGCGTGTATGCACTGGCGGAAACGGCGATAACACACACACACACAGCGCACACTCTCCCTTCCTCCCCCCTCCCTCCATCTCTCTCTCTCTCTCTCTCTCTCTCTCTCTCTCTCTCTCTCTTTTTATCGACAGTAGGCTCAGCGCACCACGTGTAACAAGTCGCGCGTTGAATCAACCGTGCTTCTTCGATCGTATTTCGATACGCAACCGCACAAAGTGAGCACGTAAACGAAGTTATATCGTCGCGCATGCCGTCCGTTTTCCACGCGATACGCGCGTCGTTCCCCCTTTTTTTACTTCCCTTTCCTTCCTTTTCGGTCACGCCGATCGCTTTGAGTCGGGCCGACGGCAGAGCGGAACTGTTGGTGTTGTTTATTCGACTGCAGCACTTACTTTGCAATCTGACGCGTGATCTAATTAGCGAGCGTCGAGTCGGTGGAGAAAACGGAGAAAAGGAAAGGGGAAAAATATGCGTAAACACAAGAGGAACGCGCATGTTGCGGCCGTCCAAACGGGAAGAATACTCGGTAGATTGTACAAATTTTATCCGATACAATTACCTGCCGTTGCTCTTTAGTTTCCAATGTGCAGCGTGTTTTCAGTATTAATTAAACTGCGAATTACGTGTGCGCGCTGCGGTAAAGCGAACGCGATTATTCTAAACTCAAAGTTCCGGCTATTTTCGCGTTATTATTACCAGTAAATAACGCACCGACAGGATTACGAGCGACCAATGTCGGCCCAAAAACCACCGTCGGCCAATGAATAAGCGATAGAACGGCCGACGCAACGAAACTCCGTGCAAATGTAGATTCCGCGGATGGATATATCTGCATAACAGATTGCAAGCGAGAACACGACTCTATATTAAGTCATCATTTTCACCCGTTATTTATTTCTCGACATTCGGAACACATTTTCCAACCGAACACAGGCGCGTCGGCGTCGCTGTTAGCGCTGCGACTTAAGCCGATTTCGCCGCATGCGAACTCGCTGGCTGCAGGCAGCCGGCTCGACTAATCCATTCCTCGTGCCATGCGAAATCACGAGCGAGCGAGCGAAATCGAAAGCAATTTCATTTTCCAAAGACACGCACACGAGTTCGTCCTTAAAACCGCGCCTGTTCCTGCTTGCTCGCGCTCGCAACGTACGCAAAATTTGAGTACGAAAGCGTGTCCTCCGCGAGAAACGCCAAATAAGAATAGAGAGACTTCGTTGGAATCCCTGACTCCTCCCTCTCTCTCTCTCTCTCTCTCTCTCTCTCTCTCTCTCTCTCTATTTTCTCTGTCTTAAGCGGAACACGTCGACCACGTTCATCGCCGTGATTTCAATGATGAACACAAAGCGATGAGCAACTTTCATGATGCAGTCCAAGCATGAGAATTCCCGTTTAACGTTTATGATATCAGTAATTAGGGAGTTTTTGCATCTCTCAGATATGGTTGATCGTGAATGCTATTGGTCGCGTACATTGCGATGTTATTTCTCAGCGAATAACGTTCACGATTTACGTTTACCGTATCTGAGAGACGGAATTTGCAAAAACTCCTTATCATGACTCCTTATCCGATTTCCCGTAACGTCAGTCTTTATCGTTTCTTCCGTCGCGTTAAAGTCCGCTGAAATAAAGAACGAATTCGATAGAACGCAGAACCAAGCGCAGTGCACCGAAATATAGGGGAGCCGTCGATACATTTACATAAATGAGAAAGAGCTTTCATAAAAAAAGAGACGGGATATATCGGCGAGTCGATGTCACGCGAAAACGCGGAGAATCGAATGGGGTTAACTCAGTTAGCAATTTTAAGATAGTAATGGGAAGATAATGCGCAAGCAGCTATTATTGTGCGCTCCAAAATGCCGGTGTCAAAGTTCGCAGAAATGTCGAGTTGAAGACAGTTTCGAGTTCGAGTTCCGACAAGCGACACTTTGCCGCCTTTCTGTACGTGAAACGGTACTTCCTCCGCTTTGAGAGAGAGGAGGGAACAGCGTAACTAATTTTACAGTACTGATTCTCGGTGCGAACAGCCATCAAGTAGTACTTAGAGCGTACTCAGACGTCACCTGCGGTACGTATCAGCTGTTACGTAAGTGGATATTAGGACTATAGCCTTGAGGTACTATCTCGCAGATTACTTCCGAAACTCAGCTGACGGTACAAGGAACGATAAATAGAGGCACCGATATCACCCAAATGTGTCTGTTCCCTCTTCTCTCTCTCTCTCTCTCTCTCTCTCTCTCTCTCTCTCTCTCTCCCTCTCTCTCGGCCGAGACAAATGTACTTTAAAGAATGAAATATACATATTGGGTACTCCAGATAATCAACGCGATATTACCCGAGCGTGACGTTATTTCGTAAAAGGTAAACGCAAGCGAAAACTTAACGAGTCCGACGGAATAGCGACGTGAGAATTTTCGAGGTGTAATGCACGATACGAAATTGACATAGGATATCTTTCCCCGTATGACGGCTGTCGAAGTAACAGTCCCGCGTTGAGAGTGTGGCGTCAAACAAATATAATGAATTCACATTCGATAGCATGTAGCATAATGCGAATAGCGAGCGTGAAGCATCATAAATGTCGGATATATTGCTCTCGGAACAAGTGCATCCATTTTCACGTGTCGAGTTCATCATTCAAGTGTAAAAGCCGCGAAACGAATTACTTCGCGCCCGCCTCCGCGGCGCGATGAACAAAAGCGTCACCGTTTGACGAGACGAAAAAAAAGCGCGTTTAAACGCGCGACGCGGCGAAACTCGGCTCGCTCGAAATTTCGGAATCGAGACCGGCCCGGCGAAATTTCCAAGTCAAATTTCCCGTTAAACAGCTATGCTTGTTCCCGCGCTGGTCGATAAACCTAGAACTCGCCGTCGTATTTTGGCTCGACGCGCAGCCGAAAGCTAGCTCGCTCGCTCGCTCGCTCGCGCGCGCGCGACGCACGTGCGAATTCGCGCGACGCATCGCGCGAAAGTGATATCGCGCCCGGCGTGTCGTTAATGCGAACCAAATATTGACGATTTCGTATTTCGATTCGTCCCCCGTGCGCTTTCAAAAGGGCCGGTCGAATGCGTTCCGCTCGGGTGAAAATTCGCGTGGCTGTTGCGCGCAACCAAATTGGCACCTCGCCATCGCGAGCGACGGCGACGCTCGACGCGCGTCCGCTTCGCGCCGACGAGTCTGTTAATAAAATACGAAACGGTAAACACGTCAGTATTATCCTTCCTGTATCTCTCGTTCCTGACAATTATCGCGGTCATTTCGAAATGACGCGGCGCGGATGGAGGAGTGTACCGCGTGGATCATCGAATTCGCGGCCGGCGATGCGAGCGATTGTATTTAAATTGTATTTTAACGCTTCTCGAATAGCTGAAATTTATATTAATCCGCTCAAAAAGATGCTATAATCGCGATAACGCGGAAACTAATTCCAATCCCGAACTAGCAATTTTATAGCAATTTTATAGCAATACCACTGTATTTAATTAAACTCATTATTATATATTGTTATTACTATTATCGGGCCGATATAGGTTAGGTTTGCTTTACCCTAATTCATTAACCGAGTTATTTAATTAAATTTTCACCTGTTATGACCACAACGGGTAAATTTCACACAAATGGTTAATTGGCATCGGAACCGGAGTAAATTTATCCGCGCAACACGCTTAGAGTCTCCTTGAGACCCCGGAACATTTTTCGTGGAAATATCTTGTGTGTGTGTGTGTGTGTGTGTGTCTCTCAGTGGCTCTTAATTACTTCCTTTTTCCAGCACAGTCTCTGAAATCGTCGCTTGACCAAAGTTTGGAAAATCCGAGTTATAACAAGTTCAAAAATCGCTCAATTAGATTCGCGAGCAGTGCGGGATCGCCCACTTTTAGAACCGCCGGCACGATTCTGTTCAGAGTGTTAAGAACTTTCAAAGGAGCCAAAGGACACCGAGCCAACGGAAAAGGCGAGGAAAAAGAGAAGGTTTACAAGGAGCCACGGTGAAACTGAATAAGGGTCGTGCCTGCAGAACGTGCATCTGCGAGTCGATTATTCAATGAATCGGAAAATGAAAGCGAGCATCCTTTTTCGAAGTAATTACCGATAATACGCAAATCAGATCAAAGAATCGTTAAACATTGTCCCGCCCAGACTCACGTTCAATGATAATTACGAAATATAAGAGAGTTCTTCTCGAGTAACTTTATGAAAAAAGTTAAAAAAGCTGCGCAGCCACCAGCGTCCCTGTGTAAAATGTCGACAGGATGTTTCAGAATTATCAACTTTCAAACGCGCATAAATAAATGATTGTACGGGAAGTGCAGTTTCTCTCCAAGTGAGTGGTTAATCCCCATTCCGGAATTTTTCCCCCGTTCGTTTTACGACGAATAATAACGGGTTACGGCGCGCGCGGATCGGGCTCAACCTTAAAACTCTATCAGTTTTAAGGTCGAAAACAAAAGATATATGATGGAGCGTTCTGCAGTAATATACCTTGATGTGCGCCGATCTGACGTTATCGCGGAGAGCTTCACATTGAGGTTATATTCACATGGCTTATCTGTTTCGACCATGTGGACACGAAGGGAAATTAGTTCCTCGCTGCACACACGTGACCAGATATAACGACTAAGGGACGAAAATAATCCAGCAGCAAATTGCCGCTGTAATTAACGCGATTGCGAGCGTACTCGCAAACCGATTCTCGACTGCTGTCGATTGACAGGGAGACGAGACCGGCCGAGTTGCGCGCTGTGTCGAATTTTCATGTAGTAATTATACACAACAGCTGCTTTTACACGTAAGCACGTAGCGTATATGTACATACATACACAGATGCAACGCGAATTCTTTGAGTAACTCGACACGCGCGCCACGAAGATTCACGTGCAACGACAATGAATCAGTATTCCCGGATGGAAACGAGGTCAATACGTGGCACATACGGGAGGCGCGACGGAAAATTTCTAAGTGAAAAGTAATGTATTCACGCAAACATGACTTTTGTCTAAACTGGCTTTACCATTTTGAGAGTCCCGGCCAAGTTTCCAGAAAGTACGGCAGAGCGATTCTTCTTCCCGTCCGACCTCGACCGTCGTGACATTCTTTAATTCGAGCGAGTGGGAAGAAGTCGCGCGTATAAAAATGACGACGACGACGACGACGACTACGACGACGACGACGACGACGACGTCGTGTGTAAATGTGTACGTCTGTACGTGTGCATATGCGAGCCTGCATTTAGTAAATCTACTGCGATGTAGAGTAGTTTAATATAGTACGCGCGCGGTATACGTACATACTTCACATGCACAAGTGCTGCTCGCATCATATAAATTTTAAGCCCGCGACTCGCGCACCACGTGTATTAACACCGTGGAATTTCCACGTATTCGGACTTTGCTACGGACTCGATATCGCCGGCTGAACATTGGCTCTCAGGAAATATCGCCCCGTTAATACACGCGTGCCACGCGTGTTTTTTAATTACTTCACAGCAGCAACTATCGATTTTATCATTATGCTGTTCCATATAACTAACGGCCTCAATTACCCCACTTTGACCTTGCCGCATATCGGAAAAAGTAAAGTGGATGTCGCGTAGAAGGGGAGCGGAAAAAGCAAGGAACGCTCCGCGCGGATGCAGTAGCACGGGTTCTCGAGTGCGTTTAATTAATCATTCGAAATGGTTTATGTATTAAAAAGCATACGCTTCCAAAAATATATACACCGTTGTCAAAGAACCATTGTCTGCCGTAGTTGCCTCCAATCTATATCGATTAATAGGTGGCAAACATTCGCTTTTATATCCGTCTTGCTGACATGGTTTCACACTCTTGACACACACACACACACACACACACACACACACACACACACACACATATATATATACATGTTAAAATTGCGAAATACAACTGGGAGATATACAATCATCACTCGTCATCGATGATCAGTTCCGTTTGCGTCAAGCTGTCCAATTATATCCGGGAACAACGCAAGCTGTCCAATTATCTCCGTAGGATATAAACCGAAGGGATGATGAAACAAACATTCGCGATATAATCGCGCACATACACCGAACATTCCCGCGCGGAGATTTATTGTCGATTTTGCGCTTATTAAATGTGAACGCCGTCACCGCCACCGCTGCCGCTCGCTTTCCTACTTGCGACGAAAACAATCAATCGTGTTATTTCTGTACATTTATCGCGAACATACGCGCTGAGGAATATACGTGAGTGATCCTCGATACGCCGAGAGAGAGAGAGAGAGAGAGAGAGAGAGAGAGAGAGAGAGAAAAAATTATATGCACGTAAAACTGTTAATACCGCCGTGTAAAAAAAAGGAATATTTTCGACCGCGGAAGCGTCGCGTAAACGTGTAAACTCCAGGCCGCGAATTTCACCGGAACAAACGGCAACGAGAAGCGTTGCGAGAAACGTTGCCGCGAAATGCAACGAAACGCGGAATTGCGGGAGTGACGCTTCAGCGTTAATGCAATTTAGCGTTGAAATAAGAAACGGAAAAGTGTCCCGCGCGCGGTTCCATTAGCGGCGATTGGCGTTATATTTCCGCGGCAAGTTGGCGCGGAGCGTGCGACACGGTATCACACGGCGCCGGCGTCTTTAGCATTTCTATCGGTAGGTTGTAACCGTATCGCGCGCGCTCGCAAAACTCTTCGGCTCGGAGCGCGCGTAAGTGATTACATTTTATTTTCATGACGAGCCACGGCACACGGTACGCCGCCGTACATTGCTCGGTTTCCTCGATTCTGCATCAAAATCCTGCCGTAAATACTTACTTGTGCAGACACCCTCGTCCATTTCCCGGCTGCGGTGCAGCAGATTCACGATTACGCATTGCAGACCGACGGCGCAGCTCCCCGAGAAGCCGAAGAGGCCGCCGCAGGGCTCACCCTCCACGCGCGCGCATACTTTGCAGCATCTGCAAACACGGAGAACATACGATCTGACGTGATCTCACGCACTGCGAGGAGAGAGCTCAGCGAGCTATTTGTATAATCGCACAGTGAAAGAATTATAGCCGGGAGAACTATTTTCGCCGAGCGAGTGTCACTACGGTGTCAGAGATAATAAACAGATACGCACGATACGCACGATACATCTGTCGCTGCTTTCTTTTCTATAGAGACAACAGAAAAGACTGCAGTTGGAGCCAAAGATAACTACAGTTTTTACTAATATTAACTGGCCTTTCTTTCACCGCGCGTACGATCGTGGACCGAAGCATCGTTCGTAATTATCTTATTATGTGCTTCAGAACGCGTTTATCTTCTCCCGTTAGAGGATAGAGGACAAATTCATCAACGAAGCGGACGGGTGCGTTCCGAAATTCATACAAAAAATGACGGCCAATCTTTCTGTCCGTCAGTGTGAACACACACACATACACACACACACGCGCATACGCGCGGAATAAATATAGCGACGCGGAGAACACGTTCGTCGATGCACGCGCAAGTATTAAATTGCGCGATGGAGGCGCCTAGAAGCCGATAAAGCAACTCGAGTAGGAAGCTATAATTATAGACCGACGATCGCGCGCTCGACGTGTCTTTATTGTTCGTGATATTTTCCTGCAAGCCGGGAGAAAAAGGGTTTTTTAATTAATTCTCTCGTTGCCGTGCGGAATTGTATTTTGCGCGCGCGTTACCAACAGAGAGAGGGGAAAAGTTGGCCTCGGCGCGATACATAAGCGAACGGTATTATTAGCTTTCGTTACGCGCCATTGTTGCTTGCTCGTAACATTCATTCGCGCGATATATATCCAACTCCCTGTGGCCGGTGAATCATCGAGCCGCGATCCCTTGTTCTTTCTTTTTTCCTTCCTTTCTTTCTTCCGTTCCTTTCTCGATCCTTTTTCCTCTCTTCTGCCCCCGCACGGCGGAAAAAAGCGGCGGGAAATTGTTTCTGGCGTATATAGCATGAAACGATAAGACAGACGAAACGAGCGAGCGAGCGGGATAGAGAGAAAAAGAGAGAAAGAGAGAGAGAGAGAGAGAGAGAGAGAGAGAAGGGGGAAAAGAGAAGGAAAGAGAGAACAACAGTTATATGTGCATCGGTCGGCACCAGCCGGTCTCCGTCGATTCGAATACGCGGCCATTTGTACCCTCGTAAGAAATCCTGCGGGCGCGACAAGAGGATACAGGCGCTTTAAAGATATAAAGCATTTCTTATAACGGCTTTATAGCGGCTTTATATCCGCCTTAGATCTTGCTTACACGCAAGACAAAAAGATACAATCCCGCCTCTCGTACCTCTCCTTCCGCCTCTCTTTCTCTCTTCGAAAGCGAGCTTGGATGTTGGGGAACGCAAGTGGGAAAGGGGAAGACAATGATATGAACCCATTAGCTCCGAGAAGCGTTGTAAGCTCGTTTTCACATTTATCAGAAAATACCACTTCCGAGCGAGAGGGCACGCCGAACGAGACGCTTCTGAAATACGCAAGACGTGTAAAAGCGAGAGAATAGATTCTGCGTATACATATTATGAGGATTTCAGTGTTTTACTTATTAATTAATATAATTAATATAATAATATAATAAATTACGTTTTACGTTCGTAAAACATAATTTTAAGTCCCCCCCCCCTCTCTCTCTCTCTCTCTCTCTCTTTCTCTTCCCCTCTGTTGCTACTATCAGCTTTCTTTCGCGTAAGATGGATCTGCGTTATATTTAAAGCTTCGCATATATCGGCGTCTTCGAGTGGCAGTTTTAACGGCACATATCGAGGAAAAACCAACTCGACAATAATCCGACGAAACATTTTCTTCGGCGATATTTATGGTCGTTGACGGGCAAGACGGGTTTCTTTCTCGTCGAATTATTTTAACGTTCATCTTTCACTCGACTCGAACGTCGACGCTCGTATGTGATATCACCGCGAAATTTACAATCCGATACACCGGGATTTTGCCGTAGGTGTGCAGTGATATTTGCATTTTTATCTCAAGGAAACCTGATAGAATCGAAATGTAAGAAATTGAAAAGTCCGCGCGTTGTGCGCAAGTATATGTGACTTGCGCGTGCGTACATGTTCAGCGGCATGGCGAGCATAGTCTTACGAAGCTCCGCACGGGGCAGAAAAAAGGGCAACGAATGGAATCCCAAGGCGCGGACTGCGGTGCGCCGCACGGAAAATAATCTCACGGAAAATTGTCAACCGCGGCTAGGAATTTTATTACGTCGTCTCGACGAGGACGACGAGGCGAGCCTTCTTCTTTTAGTGCTGCATTCGTTGCTGTTTTCCGCGAAACAATCCACTCCTATGTACCTTCCAGTCCCGCGCATACCTGTATGACGCTAGAACGCAGCTGACACGGAGAAGAAAGTAACGAAGAGCTTAGAAAGTACGGTGATAAAATGCGATGGATACGCCGCCGCGGTGTCGGGCAACGTAATCGACGATAATTACACGTTCACGTGTATTAAGTTGCAGCGTATAAAGTATCTTTGAGGAAACATACAGCGATGTACAGAATTTATAAAGATGAAAGAAACGAAGACGTGTCTATGCTGACGCTCGCTTTGCGAAGCGGCTCTCACAGATTTTTTCGATAAAGTTAGAAGCGCTTCAAATGGCCGCAATTACCGGCCGTTGTTTACCGGCTTCCGCGATAATCGACTACGGTAAGAGTCAATGTGGTGGTTCACCGTGTAAATATTGGCTCTTATCTGACAGATAAGGATCTAATAAAAGGATAATTGCGTTTACCCTGAATCTTGTGAATCGTTGAAGTTGTGAAGTTGTGACATCGAATGTCTCATATATTATCATTTCGGATCCTGACAATCGATTACCGCGCGAGTCGACGAATAGGCGACAATCGCAATCGTGATCCATTCAACGTGCCTTTAACTTTCATCGGACAAAATGTGAGGAAAGCATTTCGCAAATAAGTGTGCGCTGGATAACGCTTCGAAACGGTTTGGACACCTTTTTTCGAATGCACTTTGGAACGCAGCAGATGTCCAATGAGAGAACTTAACTTCCGCGAGTTTCTTGGGGACAAGTTCCCTCGTTGGACCGTCGTTCGCATTCCGAGCTATATATTCACAAACAAAGAAAAGTGTTTCAAACTCTTGTGAAACTCAGTGTACGCATTTACGATTGTCCCGCCTCGTTACTTGATACACGTTGCTGTAATCTTCGAGGGATAATTCATTCGAGGAATATGGATTATACCTCGCGTGTCCCAAGACGCGTCGCAAATTTATCTCATAATCCTTGTTGCGATTAATGTCGTCATATATGTGTTCATGATGATAGATCGCAGCGCGAGCCGTTGGACGAAGAATAATGACGCGCGGCCACTACCTGCCTCTGCATGCGGCAAGGAAAGAACAACTTGTTCCTACTGGCGATTCCTAATTCGCATACCGGAATCCGCCGCGCAATATCCGACTATGGCGTTGCATGTTAAACATTTCTCAATAAATTCCCGATACGCCATCGAGCAGCGTACTCTTACTCTGTGGCACTCGTGACGTACACACACACACACACACATATACATAGATCCCTTGTATACATATATGTCATATATGTCATTATATATACGTATATATATGTATATATCGCGGAAAAATGCGCGGCCGCGTGTTACCAATTTCCGGCGAGAGCGCGGGTCTCTCGCGAATCCAATCGTGTTTTGCCGCGGTAGAAAAAGGAACAGTCCACAATGGCTCGCGCAAAACAGTACGGGTCTGCGAAATATCGCGGAATGCGCCGCGAATCGCCCGCTTTACAAGCCCGATCGATTTTCCTTTTTTTCTCTTTCGCCGCGATTGAAGAGATGAATATATATTTCAAGCAAACGAGAGTTTCAAACTCTCGATCGCGACGTCCGGTGAAAAAGGGGTCGCGGCGGGTTTAGTCGAGCACAACGAGAAATAATTCTCCGTGTTCCCGCGCGCACAATAACCGCAGGCGACAATGTCGCCGCGGCGTTCTCGAAATATCGTCAAGTGCACCAGAGATTACTCGATTTACTTAGGATGGAGTGCGCGATGAATTCTCTCTCTCTCTCTCTCTCTCTCTCTCTCTCTCTCTCTCTCTCTCTCTCTCCCCCCTGCCCCTCTCTGTCTTTCTCTTCATCGGAGATCGGAGGCGACGCGCAGAGCGAGCACTTTCCCAGCGATTCACCGTCGAAATCGTAATGCGACCTTTTTCGACGCCGGCAACGCCGCTGGTGAAATTACATTCGAGATTCGTGCGACTTCCCGATCGCATGCGTGGAACGCGCGCGCGCGCGCGCGCGATTGAAACAACGGCTTGCACGCTTATTCAGATTCCGTACAGCCTGGTACCGGCGTTTAACGTCGCGCTGGGATTTTACGAGAAGAACGGCAGGGCGTTCCATTGAAATGCGTTACGTACGCGGATGTAGCTGCCGCTCGAACGTAGCTAACGCGCGAGCGTACGGCAGCCGCGTCCGCGAAATTGCACCGGGACATCTCTCTTTCTGTCTCTCGTATCGTGCTATCGATGTCGGGCGCGGCCCGTATGAAACGGAATAACACGGAATGGAGGCTGCGAGCGGACTCGCATATAAAAAGGTAACGCGCCTAACGGCCGCGTTGCGGTCGGCTTAATGACGGCAACAATTTATCGACACGCCGCCGATATGATCCGCGATATTGCCCCAGCTGCCCGGACGACTTGGCTCGTCTCGTCCCGTCGATGCTGGAAAAATTTGCATAAGGAGACACTCTCTCGCCGTACACACGGCGTTCGATGCGTATAACTTCCTCCTTCTCCTCATCGCCGTTGTCGTCGTTGTCGTCAAGCTACCTCCATGTATCGTCATTGAAATTACCCGACTATCTTTCGGCTATCATGTCGAAACGTTTCGACGACGATGGCCGCCGGTTTTCTCCTCTCTCTCTCTCTCTCTCTCTTTTTCCTATAGAGAGACTCTCGTAAGAACTTCCCTTTCGGAAATTCCACAGCGCTATAAACATTAGGTACACCGATTGAATTCGCGAAGGTCCTTCGGGGAAGATGCTATAACTGTCCGAGGCTACTCCGGAGAATTCTTTTCCCATTCTCGTGCACGCGCGATGCTCCTTTTGAAATTCAATTCCGACATTTTCGAATCAGCATATTGTACGTATCAGCGCGCGCGACTATATTATCGCGCGTACGGTGAAATATCGGGGATATATACGCACGACAAAATAATATATATTGAGGCGCGAGGAGAGAAACAATAAATAAACAAAAAAGTGAAATATTCCTCAGATATATAAACTTTTCGGTTGCACGCGCGAGTATGAAGATTTTCCAAAGTCTCACGTGGATTACGCTAGGAAGCCGCCCTTGTGATCCGATGAGTAAATCGCCCCTAAAGAGAATTTACCGGTAACGCCAGTGTCTCTCCCCTTACATTTCGATTTGTGACTTCACTCGCGTATTCGATCCTTCCATTCGCGCGAGAGACGTTTTCTCTATTTAATCCAACGCCATAAATCACATGTCGATCTGGTCGCGCTCAATCCGACGGTAATTCTTATTCGATTCCAGAGCGCACACGCGCGCGCGCGCGTGCACGCTCGCACCGATCTTCGTCTCGCGTCTCGAAAAGCAATTACATCGAAATTGTTCATCTCGCGAGTAACTTTCCCGATCGCAAAGATCGGGAGAAAAAGGAACGGCGGGGGAATGAATTCTCCCGATCTCTCAGTCGCACGACTGAGTATCTCCACGACTATCGTATCGCCGCGGGAGAAGCCCGCTATTCGAAGAGCCGCCGTTCGCTTATCCGTCCTCCACTCAAGAATATGGAAAAGATGAGAGGCCCTCTGATTAGTCGTGCGGTACACCTGAGCCGAAGTGACTCGAGTTACGAGCGTCGTCGAAGCAGTCTCCACGAGTACGTATCTAACAGCGATATCTAATCGAGATTGACCTACATCGCGCTTAACTTCGCTTTTATGCCGAGATTTTCGCTTTTATGGCTCCGTTACGCCGCGGAAACTTCGACGTCGGCGCATCGCTTAAGCGTCCGGGGAAACTTAATTTCTCTCCAGTCCGCGAGCCAGACGCATCGCGAATGCGCACGCCACGAGGAGAAAAATCGAATCCACGAATCTAGTTCTGACGTCGTTTCCCGCGACAAATGGGTTAGTCTCTCGCGTCGCTGCACCGCAGGCGCAGCGCTTTTTTCCTCTTTCTTTCCTTTCGCCCTACATAAATATACTCATCGCGACACCCACCCATCGACACGCGCATCGATCTGATTTTACAGTGCATTGTTGTCGGGGACTACCGCGCGCGCACGACGAGCGGCCCCCCCCCCCCTCCATCGATCGTGCCTTATGCGCGTACGCGCCAAGAGCAGGATTTATATTGGAATTTGCTCGCAAATATTCCTTAAAGAGGATACACCTATGCCCACCCCTGTTTCGTATGGAAAAGGCGCCGGTTATTCGCGAGATCGCGACTCGTGAGGCGCTTCATCATGCGATACGTACATCGCGATATGTTATACTTTACGCCCGCATTAATGCACCTTTTGCCGTACTAATAATAATTAATGATAACGTTATTTCTTCACGGCTAATTTATGAAATGAATACAGATTATGATAGGACGAGGTGCGCGCCGTATCTAAACGCCGTATTTAAACGCCGACTATAACCCCGTCGCGATGTTAATGCGAGTTATTTACTCGAGTGAGGCAGTGTGTGTGTGTGTGTGTGTGTGTGTTGAAAAAGAGAGAGAGAAAGAGAGAAAGAGCCTTTTTGCGGATTTTCCTTTCGTCCGACGTATTAAATCCATCCGGCGCGATTCAGATCTGCATTATTCCAGCGTCTCGCGATATCATTTACGAGCGGCGACTGATATGTTCCGCGTCACAGGTCACTCGTACGTATCGGTAAAATACGGCGGGCGCCTAAAACTCAGGTGCACACGGACAGTAGTTCTCGTTCGAATTTATGCGGTACACGCGTGTGTATGCAGCGGCGTAACAATGCTCGCACGCGCTTGTATGCACAGGCGAGCGAAAATAGACCCAAGGGCATGGATCTCGCAACATGTCGACTACGTGTGGGTACCGAACGTGCCGATGATAAACGCTATCGCGTAACAGAACATTTCGGAATTGCACCACTCTTAGCGCATTCGATCCTTTTGCGACGTGTATGTTTTATCTTATGGCCGACTATGAAACGCAGGCGAGTAGTACATGCGCGCTCATCTCGTTATTCCCCGCCAATGAATCGCGGAAACGAAACTCGTGCAGAAAGCGCACAAAGGCGGATGAACAACACAGAGAGAAAGAGAGAGAGAGAGAGAGAGAGAGAGAGAGAGAGAGAGAGAGAGAGAGAGAGAGAGAGAGAGAGAGAGAGAGAGATACTTTACTGTCTACTGGAAAAAAAATTATATGGGTAGAAGCCCTTATTGTAGCGCGTATTTTAATTGCTCACTATACGCGGCTAATTACAAGACGCATGGTGGAACACAATCAGCTGACCGAACACAAAGAGCCCGACTTTACAGAGATATAGCGAAAATTACTGCTATACCCTCGCATGGTATGAGCAGAAAATTTTATAAGACGCGCAATCGCGCGCTAATTACACGAATATCGTGGCGTTCCAACGAGTCCGCCGGCGCTCCATCGGTCTCGTTTACGCTCTAAATCGTTCCAACGAACTTTGATGATTGCGATGGAGGTTAAAATAACTTAATCGCGCCCACTGCAAAAACGGTCCGCCACGCGCGCGAGCCTGGCGAATCTCGCGAATGGTTCGGCTCGTTTCAACAGATGAACCTCACATACGATCCCGCGAGGATGCGGCGAGAAAATCTAAAGCATCTCTCCCAGGGGTGAAACAAAGCCCTCCTGGGTGAGACGACGGGAGACGCGCGCGCGACGGACAGTTAAGACGGTCTCAAGGAACAGCCCGTCGACGTGACCATCGAGCTATCGAGGCCAAGTTCCACTTGGCGATCGCATCGAGCGTCGCTCTATCCCCGTCTCTTCACCGGCTGTTAAACAAAAAAAAAACGGCAAAACGTCCCACGTAAGGGCGCGATCGCCAAGTGGAATTCAGCCGGAGCCGCTCCACCCGGAGTGTCGCGGCCTCGCACCGACGACAAGCGGATAAACGCCGTACTGGGCGCGTACCTGCACGGGTCCCAGATGAGGCCTCCGGGGCAGTCGTCGTTGGTGAGAACGTCGCACTCGAGCGGCGAGCACACACACGAGAGAGCTCTCGCGACCGCGAGCGACAATACAACAATGCCGCCCAACAGGAGCAACGGGGCCTTCATTTTGCTCTCGGCCCTCTCGATCTCGACGGCCCGTCGCTCGTCCGTCGATGTGTCCTCCTCCTCCTCCTCCTCCACCGTCTCCTCGTCGTCGTCGAGCACTCGTACTCGCTGTCTTTCCGGCACGATTACGAGCCACGCACGAGGTTGTCCATCGCACTCTCTCTCTCTCTCTCTCTCTCTCTCTCTCTCTCTCTCTCTGTCTTTCCTCTTTTTTTCGGTTCGTTCCACAAGCGTCACAATCTCACGTGTTCGTTTAGCAGCTCATCCGATCCGGCGATTTGTTGCACACGCGCGCGAGAGAAAGCGCCGCCGCTCCCCGAGTTTTCGCTCCTTTCCGCGAGCTATGGGCTGTTCATCGAGCGGAAGAGCGACCGGCGAGACGTAAGACGCGATCGCGGCGATCTGCGCCGTTGAGTGACGTCCAGGGCACGTCCGAGGGGAAAAACGGGCCGTTTCCTATCTACATTTCACCGGCCGCCGTTCGCCGGAGTATCGCGTGCGCCCATTTCATCGGGATGACGTCCGGCCGGAGGGATAACGATCTCGGGATGTTGCGCCGTCGAAACAGGCCGCGGCGTGCGTGAATGATAAGCTTGGGATAAGCTCCCAAGCAGAGATGAACTGCGAACGAAAGACGATGGAAACGAGCTCGCACGTCTTCGGCTCGGCGAGTAAAGCTTAATCGGAAATTCGCGCCGAGCCGCGCCGCAAAACGAACGGTCGTCCTCGTGTCCTCGCCCGAAAACCGATTTCGCCGGATTCGTGGAGAAAAACGCACGTGAGATATTCACAACGTGGATCGAGTTAAGCGTGCCTGAAGAGCGCAAAGTAAACAAAATCTAGATAATTTACAGACCATACTCTCGCCACTTGGCTGCCAGGCGTGTATCCGATAATTATTTTCACGTCGCCGAAGAGCGTAAGGATTATGTGCGCATATTGAAAATCGCCCGCTCTACCGAGATGCTCTTCGTTCCACGAGCTCGCGAGAAAATCTCGCGAGGTCTCTGGCAACGAAGGAAACTTCTGGATGCTGAAATGCGTCCGCCAACGAGCAGACGTTCTCGCAAAGAGTCATCGAAGAGCACCGACATGAATCGAAAGCACATCCCCATTATTATTTTCACGTTATCGAACAGCGTAAGGATTATAATACGTGCGTATTGAAAATCGCCCGCTCTACCGGGATGCTCTTCGCTCCACGAGCTCGCGAGAAAATCTCGCGAGGTCCCTGGCAACGAGGGAAACTTCTGTGGATGCTGAAATGCGCCCGCCAACGAGCAGACGTTCTCGCAAAGAGTCATCGAAGAGCACCGACGTGAACCGAAAGCACATCCCCATTCTCGCTGCGATGTAACTCGAGTCTCACGAGGGGAGTCGAGAGTCGTCATCCCCGCTGTGGAAAACGGAGCGGCCTGCCACGTCGGGCTGCTCCCTGACGGCACTCGGGGCCGGGGCGGTGCGCGGAAATCGCGGAAATGAGCCGAGCCAGCGCGAAGCGGCTCGTCCGAGGATCCCAGCAGCGTGCGAGAGCACGTCGCGAAGTGCACACGCCGATCTGTAAACAGACGAGAGCTCGTCGCACAGGACAGTGGCGATGCGATGGTGGCTATGAGACGGGACTCGTCAAAGGGACTCGTCCGAGGAGCACCGGACTGGCTTGCGACGCGCTTAAATTACACACACACACACACACACACATGTGCGGACGCGCGCGCACACGCATGCCTGCCAACTCGGAAATACGCCGGACGCGTCCACATCGCCGCGTTTCGACAGATGTCGTCTGTCGACAGAAACGCGAGAGGACATTTGCGAGCCGCCGGCCGGGCGGCGGTCGCGCGCAAAGGAGATACGCGACTCTCTTTCGTCAGGGGACGTACGGGAATATTTCCCGACGGGTGCATCGACGGCAATCAGGAGCCGCGATGTCAGCGCATTATGAAAACATGCGCGCCAGCGCAGTTAGGAGGGAGTACAACACGTCTGTGGTTGTTGTTCGTCAATGCGCGATGTTTTACACGCTGGCGCTCGCACTTGAGCGAGCACTCCGCGAGAGATCTTCATCTCCGGAGGGAAATTCCGGGGGAAATGATTTTTAATAGCAACAAGTGCGCGAGCGCGCGGTATAACGCGCGAGGATACGTCGGAGGAAATTCGCGTGCCGTCGGCTATGCGTCCTCGACAGGCCCTCTTCGAGAGATCTTTCGCAAACAGAACCGCTTGTCTTCGGGCAAGCGAGAGCGACGGGGCCCTTAGTTTTCGTCCCTCCGTTCTCGTCCGTTCGTCATTCGTACGAAAGATTCGCGACTCGCGACTCGCGAACGAGCTATCACACGCACTTATAGGGGATTTAAATGTGTCGCACCTGTTGTTACAGAACCGCGCGAGTTATAGATCGTACGCTCGCACATCAGCCAACATATCGCCGGCTGCGGTATGTCGCTCCTCGAGCGAGCTCCTCGCGAACTACACGAACTTCCGTCCGGTTGTTCACAGAGACGCACGCGAGCGTTCGCGGAGGCGCGTCAGCGTGAAACGTGATGCGTCAACGGTGTTAGGGATTGAAAGAAAAGGGGATGACAACCGCCGCTGCCATCGGTATCGAGGAATGCTGCGGAAGCTGGTACGATCGATCTACGGAAACTTTCGCCGCGACGCCGACGACGACCGCGACGACTCGCATAGTAATCGCGACTCTTTCTCTCTCTCTTTTTATCCTTTCGACTCGCCGATCCCCTCGTCACGCACGTCGTGCCGACGTCATGCCGCACAACAAGCACACACAGTGTGCCGTGTCTCTTTTTCTCTCTCCCTCTCTCTCTCTCTCTCTCTTTCTCTCTCTCTCTCTCTTTTGTTCTTTCTTCTTTCCCGAGAGTGTTCAGCGCACAGGCGCCGCGACGAGAAAGCCACCGACGAAACCACGCGAAACGCTTTGCGTTCAAGACGAACGTGCACTGGCGGTGGCCGCGATGATCAGCGTCTCCGAAGCGGCGCCGGGCGCCGCGACGCGACGCGACGCGCTCCGCGTCGGCGCCCTGGCACGACGGCCGCCGCCGCCGCCGCTGCCGCCGCCGCTGCCGCCGCCTCCGCTGTTTTCCCGCAGGTGAATTTTCCCGTTGCTTTCCCTCCTCGCCCGCTTGTCCCGCTCCGCTCATTCGAATCCAGTTTATGATTTTTAATTGGTGATGTTGTAAAGAGTTAATTAACACAACCGTAGCTGCGTGCTCCGAATTTACTCCGCTGGACATTACACCGTCGATATTGTCGGCTGGCAACACGATACGTCAGACAATAGCGGCGCAAGTAACAATAATCGGCAAGCCGACGATTGACCCATGAATATTAACCGGTTTCTTTTTATTCCTTCCCCCCCTCTCTCTCTCTCTCTCTCTCTCTCTCTATTTTGTTCTCTTTCCCAACATTCGGTGCTCCTCTCTATCGGTTAACGCCGCCCAAGGAAATTGGCCTGTATTTTTCAACGAACGCGCGCTGATAATAACGACGGTGCGTCACGGTAATAACGACGAAGACATAATTGCAATTACAGGTAATCATCTGTCCGGCACAAGTTACGTCTCGGTAACGTCGTTGTCTTGATAGACTCAGGCAACGTGTGATTACGAGTTGCACGAACCGCGAGTTAAACGATCATTTAATGACGCCGGCCGGACGAGGAAGAAGAAACAACGGAAGAGAAATAAGCGGAGTATAGCTTAGTCGATATCGGTGATCATCGGCGATAATCTCACGCGCGGGAATCACGAGGCGAGGACGAGACGGAGAACACGATGAGAACACGCTCTCGTCCATGACATTTCCGCGAGCCGCGTCTTACACGTCCGTCTAATACCACGTAACATCTCGCGGATGAGTCGCGGGTCCTAAGTGTGATAAATGTTCGCGACAGAACGGCCTTCGCCCTCGTCACCCTCTCCTGCAGGATGATTTTTCTCCCGTGCACGTGTTATGTGCCATAACTCGCCCCTAATGCCTACGCGGAATGGCGGTCATTGGTCATCAGGATCTTTTCTTTTCCGATGTACATCGCATGTAATGTGTGGCGTATTTTATCTATAAAAAATGCGTCGCTATTCAATCATCCGAGTTGACCGTTGATCCGATGACCGTTCTGTCAACGGCACGAGATCGAAAGTCATTCCGCGGAGCAACGCGAAAAGGGAATTCCCAAACGAACGAGAACAATGACCTGTAAGGTTTCATATTGTGCGAAATGATATATACGGCATGTTTATTGTAGCGCATTTGGCGTTCCCGTAAACTTTCATCATCCCTCATCTTGACGGGTATTAAAAGCGGAGGAAGAATATTGTAAGGGAAAGCCTTACCCTTATTAAGGAAAAAAGAACTAATTCGCCCATAATATTCCTGAAATCCCCGTTCTTATCCCACATCGTATTTTTCTGTCTGTTATGCAGAGTTTAAGGCTCGATCAATATGTGAAGTAATATCTGAGCTAAAAAACAAAGTTCCTTACACGGCACTCGAATAATTGTGCCAAATTAATTGTAACCGGGAGATCATTTTGCATATGATACGGGAAGTTTAACAACACATATAAATCTGCTGTTTTCATCACCGTCTTATTCCGCACAATCTGTCCTTTCTCTGATCCATTCTCTGATCTCGGTAAAGACGTAGCGCTAATGTAACGTAAGATCGCGCAACACAAAACAGAAGTGAAAAGTAGCTTGATATCGTTGTGATATCCTTGTGATATTGTTACTTACCAACTTTTCCTTCGGCGAGACGAAAGTATAAAACGCAGCCATTTGAAAGTAACCTCCGCCCTGCCATAACCTAGCGAACATGCCACATTCCATTCTATCCACGCTCCCGACAGCCCGTCCCGCGAGATATTCACTTTCAACGACCGTGTCGCGATATTTTGCCGCAACGAACGCGCGAAACTTATTTCTCGCGCACTCCCGACGGCGATAATTTACACGCGAGACTCGCATCCGGCGAGTCGCGACACCGCGGGACCAGGACACACGCGAAACGGCTTTTCGAATACGTGTGTTACCGCGCCATGTTGCGCCCTGTGCATACTGAATATAGTTGCAATCGTATAACGGTGTGATTGCGATTCTCGAAGTACTGCAAGGACATAGCCGTGCGCACGCACGCACGCTCCTTCGCCACCCGACGCCAACGGCTGCGATGACTCGTGTACTCGTTAAAATCTGCATAGTCCAAAGCGACTGAAATGCTCGGAGTAACTCCGATATGCGAAATATTGACGACGGTGCCGCAATAAAAACGCGAAGGACACGATGTAACCTCAAAACCTTGGCATCGCCAGCGGTCAATCGCGAGAGACATGCATTTTCGGTGGTTACTTGAAGATATTTTGCTACGACAAGCGCACGAAACTCACTCCCGGAGCGACGATCCCAGCGCGCGACGCTTCTTCGGCCACTCGCAAGAGCGAAGGGCAGCGATTTGAGCTTCGAGTCGCCATAACCGTAACCAATAGACGACGTTCCGCTCGGTACTCTCGAGGTCGAGATGTCCACTTACGTTGGCTGTTTAACGACACTTCGTCGCGATAAGCGCGCGGAATTTACTCTCGGCACTCCCCGGCGACGATCCGACCGTGAGACTCACTTTTGGCAAGCCGAAAAGTACAGAACGGTTGACCGAACCGGCACGAGTCGCGAACCATCCCGAAACTGACTGAAGATTGCGACGATTGAGATTCTCGAAATCGATATCGATACATAAAACACAGCGCTCCATTCGAGTGATACGCGAATCTTCCGATTGAAACGATTTATTGGTTAATTGCTCGACTAGATGCACGCAAAACAATCGAAAGTTTGAAATATGGATGGAAATATTTGAAATATGGAAATGAAGTATCTCTTATTAAAGAATGTTATCACGAGGTTAAATATCACGCACAATACGGGAGAATAATGTTGAACCTTTAAAATTGAGAAACTTATAGAAGCTTAATAGAAGAATAGAGTACGCTTTTGAAAGATTCTATATATACGTTCGTTTTCTGTTAACAATGGGGTAAAATGAGATAGTGCATTAGTTAAGTAAACGCCGGCATATCATGCTGTCCTTTTCTTTCTTTTACATTGAAGTTCGTTAATTACTACAGTATATAACGGATTACTTAGTGTCATCTAACGAGATTCTTCAACGTGACCAATAGCCTACCTAGCGTAATTTAGCAGAGACTCAAGAAACTAACATGACGAAAGGTTCAAATCTCTACTAAACAACTTCTATCGATAACTTGAAGTCGTAAGATGACTCAGACGGGACAACCATATCTTTATTTCCAACAGAGAGGAACGTGAGAGCGGCCAACACGGCGTTTTCAGCGACACCGACTTTCCGCACTGGGAAAGGGCGCCATCTGCATCCATTTTGAAAGGGGAACTACGATGCTATATTCACTTTAAGGTTTCGGCGGTAAAATCTCCCACCCTCGATAGAGTCTCAACGCACGATCAAGCGCAAGTTATGAAAATTCAGTTTCCGCGAAGAAACTAGTCGAGGGACGTTCACAGCCGCGGTGGAATTTAACGCTCGCGTTCGCAAGGGCTTAACATTCTACTCACGAAGGGACGCCATCGCCCCTCTTTTCACAACGGTGCGGATGTTTAACTCTTTTTTTCCTTATTTTCCGCGACGACGATACCGCGACGAAGCCCTAACGAAGCAAGTTCGCTTATAACCAGCGTTTATGTCAAGAGAGCTTCTCCGGGAACATTCCGCTCGAGGGGTTAGTCCGCGATAGAAAGATTCCTGCGACCGGAGGCCGCTGTGGTTTAAAGTTAAATTGCAGCAACAGCATTGTTATCGGGCAGCCCTGAGACGGGCTGCTGTCATTCGTCCGTGACGTCTACCGCGTGCCTTTGCGATTATCGGCAAATGCAGTTTTCTCGATTGTTCGCGCGATTTCAAGTGGCCATAATATATGGCGATAATACATGGTAATATATGGTAATAATATATGGCAACAATATATGGCAACAATATATAGCAACAATATATGACAATAATATATGGCCATAATATATATGGCAATTCATGGAATATATTTTTCGTTACAAAAGTCAATGCAAATTTGCAGCATGCACAATGTAATAATAAAAGAGCTCTCTGCGAGCATTGAGTCAAACGCTCACCGATGATGATATTGATGATGTCCCGTTGCATCCAACCAGATCCACCAATGTCCGCCCATGTCCGTTGCTGCTCTCCATGTCGCGCAGCATTCATCTTGCAGCGCGTCCCACGTTGATTGCTACACTTTCGCCACATTTCCGCGACGCGGTCGATATTATTAGAGCGGCGATATTTGCGTCAATTAACGAACGTTTTACGTCGACATCGGTGGAAAATTTTTACGCGCTGCGAAACGGACTCTATAAACTCGATCGGCGAGGAGCAAAAACCGTGTGAAAATTTATCGGCTCGTCCAACGGATTTTTACGGCGCTTTTCGCGATCGTGTCTGAAAAGTCGCGAAAATGCGGGAATATCGATATCTACGAGTGAAATATTCGCGAATGCACGAGGAAAGATTCGACAATCAGAAACCGGTTACTCCGAGGGAGCGCAAAGAGAGAGAGAGAGCGGGGCAAAGTTTTCACGCATGATAGTTCCGTCACGATGAAGCTTACGTTCGCGATACTTTGGCGAAATGAGAATTTAAGCTTTCTTTGTTAGCAAACGTAAAAACGCGTATATTGATAACCGCGGTCGCGATATCCAAAGGCACGCGAGCGAGGATACCTCAAGCTCGGCGTGCGTTGGCGCAATTTCTGCGCGCATTATACGCTACTCGAGACAATAGGGATCGTGACGAATGGACAATATTGCCAAATAATTCTACAGCCTGTTTTGGAAATAAAAGCAAAGTAGCCAACGGTATCGGCATTTATGCGTGTGAATATATTTTACGCGGACAATTGAATATTGTCAAATAATTGTCGTTAAATAATTCTGCGGCCCGCTTGAAAAATGAAAATAAAGCAGCTGATGACCGTATCGCGTTTGTAGATATGAATATCTTTTATTCAGATGACTGAACATCAAAAGAGAATCATTCGGTATTTTAAATCTCGTATGTAATGCAGGCTTTCAATAAAGTAAACCTCTGATTGTCTCGAGCAATGTATTTTATTCAACATCACAAACACACACATGCAAAATCTATTTGCAATTCGCATTGACTCGAACGATATTTTATCTCCCATAGTCCCATAGTCCCACATCCGTCATGCGGAATTTTGTTTCTCTTTTCATTTTGTATTTACTCACCGAAACGACTTGCAGTCAGAGCCGGCCACGTTCCGCTTCAACTCTGTAACAAAAAATTCACATTCGCTCATCAGATTTGACCAACGATTGCGGGAGCGAGTAAAAGAGTAGTTTACCCTCTGCGATCGTAATTCAAGTCGAACCGGAAATTATATCCCAGCTCTAGATCGCCAAGGGTCAAACAGAGGACTATAGTAAACTTGTAAATTTACCTTCAAGCCGACTCTGCTTGGCCCGAATCGGATCCTCCGATACGGCATCCGCGTCCGCCGGATTGCTGTTGCTTTCCGCAACAACTGAAACAGAAAAATAATTTTCCCGATTAATAACCTGCGGTAGAGAGAGAATATCTTTGATCGGAACGAATCGAAAATACGGAATTTTTATCTTTATATTTTTGTTCCAACATTGAAAATTTAAATGAGACTTGAAGCTTTCAAGAGATCTGATGAGGAACAAGTTGCAAAGGCAAAGATCGTAAAGGGTTGAACACAGATGTGTAGGAAACTTGTAAACTTTACCTTCCGACCGACTCTGCTTGGCCCGAACCGGATCCTCCGGTACGGCATCCGCATCTGCCGGATTGTTGTTGCTTTCCGCAACAACTGAAACAGAAAAGTAGTATTCCCAGTTGATAATCTGCGGTAAAGAGAGAATATCTTTGATCGAGACGAATCGAAAATACGGAAATATTTTGATATAGGATTTTTATCTTTATATTTTTGTTCCACCATTGAAAATTTAAATGAGACATGAAGCTTTCAAGAAAGATGATGAGGAACAAGTTGCAAAGGCAAAGATTATAAAGAGTTGAACATAGATATGTAGAAAACTTGTAAACTTTACCTTCCGGCCGACCTTGCTCTGCCCGAATCAGATCTTCCAGTGCGGCATCCGCATCCGCCGGACTTGCTTCCCGTAACGTCTGGAACAAAAATTTAACGTTCCTGGTAAGCTGCGGTAGAAAAAGAATGTTTGGTCGGGATGAGTGGAGAATATTCGCTACGGTTTTTTTTCTTCATTGACATTGAAGGTCTAGAATGAACTTGGAGCTTTTGAAAGAGCTGACGAAAAAAATGACAACAAGAAGCAGAGACAACAGTTGTGTGCTTTCGAAAATACTCTTTTACGAATGGACATTTAAATTTAGATCCCGTAACGAGAGTAAACAGACTTGAAAGAAGCGCTGACCGAAAACAAAAAAGGTCGCAGTCTAAGAAGCGATATGTCGTTTGAATATTCTACACAAGACCGGTATACACACTTGGGAATGATTCAGAATGTTTGATTGAGAACATGATGAATTAGAGATCTGCGTTCATGGAACGTTATCCGTCTCTGTCTGGATCAATATCTCTTGTATACAACAACGCAATAAATAGATAAACAGACAGAGATTGACGAGAGTAATTGCAGATTCATAAAGTCATGATTACTAGTTGGATGATGACGAATCGTGAATGCCGAGCGCGAAATTCCGACTTCTTATTCTCGAAAAATTCGTCAAACGTTCGCTCTCGTTATTGGAAACCTCCCGCATAATAAATGATTCCACATACCTGGAAACGTGACGTATCGCTGCCGGCGTCTTTCTTCCCGGCTCTTGGAGTCCTTCGGATTTCACTCGCTCACGTTTCTAATGCCGATACTCGCGATTCGACCGTGCGGTTAATCAACGCGATGCCAATTCAGTATCTCGAGGACCGACGAGATACATTTCTTTCAATTATATGAGACGGAAGTGACGAGCGCGTCGCGCACGGCTGCTGCTGATGGAATAAGGTCGAATACGCGAGGCGCACGAGTATTAATACGAAGGGCAAAAAGTGTCGTCGCTCGCGAGCCGATCAACACAATCGGCGCGATGTAAACATTGCGGGCCTCGGCGGCGGTTGAAGCAAGAGAGACTTGCCTTTGGGCATCTTTTCTTTTCTCGAAGGTTCCGGAACGACGAGGGGAATGTGAGGAGGCCTGTCAACTGTACGCGACATCGATGCACTCTATTTATTGATTACTGAAAATAAAGAAAATTACTCTGTCGAAGCATCGGACATTTATTAGCTTTATGTTAATTAAAGAGGAATGTGTACGACTAGAAAATGTGTTAACAACTAATTATACAAAGTGTCAAAATTGTTGTGACGCCGTTTTCGGAGAATAATTAAAGGTCATGGTAGCGTTAAAGAGTGGAATTTCATCCCATGCGAATTTTGTCTCGTTCTTATTAAATGTTAGATTATCCGCTCCAGACAATAACTCTTCTACTTTTCATCTAATATTCAATGATGATAAATAACATTTAATTGCATTCGTTTGGCTTTTTTTATTTCAAAAATAAAAAAATATATACCAGGGTGAGATTTCACCCATGACAACGTCAATGTGATTTTCTTTGATGCTTTTCTTAAAAGTTCAGATATTTCGTCGACTCACGGGATATTTATAATCGGAGTCTCGTCGCGTTAATTAACATGTGCTCCTCCGAGCGGACCGAATGCTCACCGACGGCCACTGTCAATGCCACGAGCGAATGTCCGGAGCGGTCGGGATGCTGAATTGAGATGCAAGACGAAGGGAACGGGACACGGGCAACGATACATCATGCGTCTCCAGACGTCGTTCTAAATCGTTTATTATACAGGGGACTTTGATACGGCAACATGTATGCGAAGATTTAATATTTAATACGTACTTTTATTTTTCTTGCTCCCCCCCCCATCTCGCTCTTTTTAGACGACCGGGCATAGTCTGACATAGAGATGACAACTGTGGTTGCAGCACGGACATAAACCGCCTGAAAGTAGATGTAGCACAGACTTCCACCACATGCAGATTTTACCATCGAAACCTTCCACCTGAAAGTGGATGTAGCATCGTAGATCCCCTCTCAAAATAGATGCAGATGGCGTCCTTTCCCAGTGCGGAAAGTCGGTGTTGCAGAAAATGCCGTGTTGACCGCTCTCAGGTTTCTCTCTAATTTCCAAGTAATGTGACTCAATAATGTATCGGACAAACTGCGATTCTTTATGGCCGAATAGCAGGTCGGATAAACTGTTTACTATGTTAATTAAGAAATAAAAGGATCTTTTGATTTAATAATAAGTTATATTACTATAAAGACATGAGCAGTCAAAATTATAAAATATAAGGAAAATAATCGATTATCAAAGTTAAATATCGATTCATTGGTCGATTATTCTTGTTGCCCGCCAATATAATAAAAGTGAGGTTACTTATCCTGATATAGACTGTTATAACAGGCTATTTGAATTATAGTATTTTATATTTATTCATAAACGCATGACATTGAAAAATTTATAAACAGTTTTGGATACAATAACATTGTTGTCAACATGGAAGTTGCTCCAATGGGTAATTTACCGTAAGTATGCCTGTGACTACTGCTTTCAAATTTTGAAAACAAAATGTTTGCTATTGTCAGAGTGTCAATAATTTTCATATTTAATACTATATGATCATTTCATTTATCCGTAAAAATAAATCTAATAGTAGCAATTTATGAAAAGTTGCAGCAAAGAATTATGGTCCATAATATCAGGTACAACGTGTTGTTGTGCTAGTGATACTGTGGAAGACGAAATAAAAAATAGTACTGTATTACTCAAGGAAGGACTCCAATTTTTCAAGCCGTATACAGAAGAATCATTACAAAGTATTTCTAAAAGAAATCCTCCTCCTCTTTCCCAGATGTATGATTTGATTAGTAAACTTGCTCCACTTCTTGTAAGTATATCATCCCATATTTGTATATAATTACTTATCATATAGCAATACATATTTAATTTTTATTTCATTATTATTTTTATAACAATTTTAATACAATAATATTTTTTAATTCATCAGAATTTAGATGTTGCAATTACATGGGATTTGGTATGCAATTTTGTCTCCTATGAATATAGAAATTGCGCAGAGACTTTTGCATCGCAACTCTCGGATCTTACTTCCATGAAAATCCTAATCGATGATATTTGGAACTTTTACTACTCTGAGAGAGTGACTTTGATTAAATGCCTTAAACTCATGATTGAGTATAAAAATAACGAAAGACATCCCCATCACAAAGAATTTGCAAAATTTTTTGATAAAATTTTGATGGGAAATTTACTTGAGTCTATACGAAAACAGATAGAAGTATTAAAGTTTGTAAACCCGCCTATACGATCGCCATTATGTACAGAAGATCATTTGCATAGATTGTACAATAGTACTCTGATTGAAATGCGTGAATTGCTTCATATACTGACTGTGATTGTACATGATATTCATGTTGCTGATAATGATTTTCCCAAATTTTATGGAAGTATTGGGGTAAGCCTTTAAAATGCCCTATGCTATATATTCTGAAGATTCTATTTAAATATTACTGTATAAAAATTGATTTTTAGGGTGAACCTAGACGATTAGCAAGTACAAAGAGCCATGAGGATAAGGAAGCTATCACTAAAAAAATTGAAGAAATACAATATAGTCAGGTAGCTTTGCTACTTGTAGCACTGGATATCAGGAAACAGTGAGTTAACTGAGCATTATTTTACATAAATAAAAATCCCTAGCCTGTGTTTTATTCTGTTATTGTATCCATTATTTCAGCACTGCTATGGAAGACTGGATAAATAGTGTAAGAAGTAATATGCAAGAAACTTTTGAGCACAAATGCGTCCGTGAAAGTTTACCACAAGATGGACCCCTGCTTCTGTCATGGATGCTGGCTAATTACGCAATTGATCCAGATAACATAGACATATTAAACCGTTTCAGACCCTTCGGAATTAAGGCTATACAGCTCGATGTATTCCACTATCTAAAAGATTTAATGAACTCTGAGATGATTCAAGAAGAGACTCACTATGCCGAAGTGGCGCGAAGTAGTGTTTACAATCTTCTCACTTTGGTGTGTGCCTTCATCGATGAGGACCGATTAAGCGCTTTGAATGGTATCTTCGACGCGATGGCTGCCACAGTCAAGTTTCCAGAATGTGCAGCTCGATTCTGGGATGAGCGGAATGACGGTTTATGGCCAATTTATAAGGTTGCAGCCGAATTATATCCCTACAAGTTCGAACCTCTAACCAGCATAGCCATCGGTCTGGCTTCCACGACAATTGCAAGCACTAATAAGGTAACATATATCAGTTATACTTATTGAATCCGTTTTATTAAATATTTGATATTTATCGTGAAATATGAAGTTTATTACTCTTTCTTCAGATCATCTTGGAATTGGATAATCTGCCATCACTGACTTTAGAGGTTTCCCGCCAAAGAGATCATAACAAGCCGTTACAACCGTATAAAGCGGAATGCATAATTCAAAAGAATTCCTTCACCATACCGGACGATTGCATCCGCGAGAACATTTTTGTGCTGTCGAACGAGAAGGAAGTAGTTTTATTTCGTACAAAGGCAAACTATTGGGAAGCTCTGCATCATAAGATAGAACAGTTATTTTCTCAAGCGAGCGGCGGAATTGCAAACATCAGCGCAGTGATGACTGATTTACCGGAGAACGTTTGTCAAGGTCTGAAGCTGTTGGAAGCATTATTGGCCAAAGACATAGAGATACCGTTGAACATGGTGACCCCCACGGAACTAAGTTTCGAAATCGTTAATCGGTTCTCTTATCCGGTACTGCCGACCAACTTATACAGAATTGTCGCAGTGTGCATCAGTCTTTCGTCCAAATTGATCTTGAGATATCCCGAGGACATCCTCTTGCGGATGCGATCTAGTGTTTATCCGAAGTTCAACAACTGGTATCAGAAACCAGCAGACTTCGCGGAAGCGATCTCCTTCGACGGTGGCCTCGTGGCGTCCTGGTTATCGGGGATAGAAACTATCGAGCACACTTATCCCATTCTGCGCGCGTTCCTTGACACGCTATATAATTACCTAATCACCAAACACAGCAAAGAAGCTATGTACAAGATCGAAATACCAGGTATGGTATTTCTACTGCAAAGTGTGTTACCCAAACTAGATTCGTGGTACTTCGAGTCGAACGCAGAGAGAATCGACCTGTGGCTGAAGAGTATGTTCTGCATCCATCGCGCTCTGGACTCAACTCTGCCCAAGAACGACATCCGCAACGAGCTGCAGCACGTTGTAGTATATAGCCTGCTTTACTTGGAGCCGCGTCACGCGCTATTGAAATTAATCCGGACGGGTGAGCGCACATTGCACAACAAAATGATAACGGAAACGGACTGGATCAGCGGGAAAGGATTCAAGACTACCAAGAGCGTGGAACTGGCTCTATCGATAGTGAATAGACTGTTGATGTTCAGGAAATCCCTGGGTCTAGAACGGGGCGATAGATCGCCTCTCGAAATCGCTCTGTATTCGTCCCCGTTGGTGCCCAACGGGCTCTTAATAGTTCCGACCATCGTTAATTATTTGTATGTTTGGTTCAGCCCTTCGTTGCAGAAAATGGCGGTTAGATTGTTGAAGAAGTTTGCGGAAGAATTTTCTATGTCGCTACTCGTCTGCATGGGGATGGATGGCACATCCATACGGGAGACCTTCGCGTTCCGATTGACGTTGCCGACGTGTGCAATCGACGTGAAAGTCGCCATTCTGGAATTGGTCGCTGTGTGCTTGGAAAAGCAACCCGGCCTGACAGAGGCCCTTTTTAACATCATGCATCAAGCGGAATGCAAGAGGATCTTTCCACGACCGGCCGATGAGTTTCTCACAGAAGGCTGTAGCCAATTTCTGGACTCCTACTTGGAACGGATGTCTAAGGAAGACGATATCGTGTGCGACAAGTTGTACGATAGTACGATGACAGTGATGCGCGCCATGTGGTATCATAGGAACGAGATCCTCGTGAACTTCTTCCGGAAGCGGGAGAAGTTCTGGAGTTACCTGTTTGCGCCACTTTTCAAGACTCTGGTGCCCGGTGCGAAAGGTTATTCCCAATTGTTGGACATAATCACGCTGGAGTTGTACAAGAGTCCGTTGCTCGAGAACAACTTCTCGAAAAATCTCAAGGAATTTTTGGACAAATCTCACGACTATTGGAAGAAGTTGGCGATGTATGTCCTCGAGACTTCCAGCGATGATAACAAAATCGAGGAAGATCGTACAAAACAAGATAAGCACATGGACCCGTTGTACGAAATCAATTTAGAATCATGGTACCATTTCATCGTTATGCTTACCGATGATCGAACTGCCAAAAACTATCCGATCAACGTGTCGCAGGCACATCTTCTGAGCCAACTGGCTCTGGACTCTTTATTAGAGCGGGTGAAAGAACCTAACGATCCCAGCAGCGGTAAAATCCCAATGTTGCTGGCGTCTTTGTCCCTGAGGTGCATCACCTCTTGGAAACAGATGTGCGTCGGTGACTCGAGGATCTTCAAGAACAGGTTATCGCAGCTTACGCAGGAAGTAGCGCAGACCTACCGTGGCTTCGGGAAGGCCTTGCGGCAGACGTTGATCTCGTTGCTCCTCGGCTGCGTGCAGCTGGTGAAGAGCACTTTGGCCGAGGACTCGGCGAGCCTCGAGTATCTCTTGGCACATTCCTGTACGATCGCTTTCAGCGAACTGGAGGAACTAAAGGACGCCGCTCGCCGGCTGGAACACCGGAAGCAACAGCTTTCCGTCGACTTGAAGACCGACGAAAAGGACACGCAGAAGAAGGCTGACTACAACAACGCGGAGGTGCTACGTGGTATGCGGGAAAGTCTGCCGGCGACGTTGGCTATCTGTTTGGTGACGCAGTTGTTGCGTTCCTACGTCGAGCGCAGCGCGAGCTCCAAGCACTGTCGAAGAGCCAATTGCGTGCAACTCCGTCAGATGATACCCGAGCTGATGGCATGCATCGGTAATACCTTACAAAAATATCCTTATCTGAAGTTCAGCACAGCCGCGTTGAGTCTGCTCGGAGTGATATCGCGTTCACCGTACTGCCCACATCCCATCAATGACAATGACATCACGAAACTGTGGCTCAGCTTGATCCCGCCGGCGGACATCGCTAACAGCATGCTCGACTCGTTGTACGACGACTCAACGAACGGTCGATGGCGTTGCCAAGATTGGTGGCCGCTCTACACGTTGGGCCTGGAGTTCCTCATCGGTCTGGTCACCAGCGAGTCGCATATGATTTACACGGATCACGTGATTTTGTTCTTAAATTCCCATGAGCACCAGTTGATGGTAGTGTCCACGTTGCTAAGACACACCGCCGATCTGTTGGCTGCCGACCTCATACAATCGCTGGTCGCTCTCATCCATACGATCGCCACACAGACGTATACCTGGAACGCGATTCAGCCGAGCGTACGTGAGACCCTCATCAAGTGCATGTACTTGGCCTACGACAGCACGGTGAACTTGTTGCTAAGGCCGCGGATACTGAAATTCATCATCGATGGCATAAGCGTGGAAAGCGCCGAAGAGCTTGAGTCCTGCGACAATCGGCTGCCGAGCGGCGAGCTAAAGCTGCTGGTGAACAAGCTCATCGTCATCAATACCACTTGCGCCTTGACCTTTGTCCACTTCTCACCAAAGCTGAACACCCTGGTGGACACGATATACACGCAAGATTATTGGTATACGCCGATGGCGGAGATGAACTTCGGGCCGCCGCAGATGAGCATGAGCTCCGGCCCGCGGCTCACTTACGGGACGATCATTAGTTCGACCCAGCTGTTCACTCAGGCTCTCCACTCTCGTTCACAACCGACTGCTTCGTTACCGGTTTCCACCTCGTCATTCACCTCGCAGCCCGGCCGTGAGGACAAGACGGATTCCGCGAAGAAGGAATGGGAACGCGCCGCGCCGGAGAACCTACGGCGTATGCACACCAGCAAGGATCTTAGGAGGATCCTTCACGCGGCTTCAGGCTCCACGTCTAGGACATCTGCAAGTCTCGGTGGCGAATTCTTGGGATACGTCAGTGGCCTGGACGTCACCGTACCGTTGCTCAGCAGTCCTAGATTGGTACGTCGCCCATATGACCCACTGATCTGCGAGAACACCATACTCTCGAGAGCGACCGCCTTGGCCACCGGCAGGCACGTTACGAAGAGCAGCGGCGGTGGGGCCGCCGGTACCGGCAACGGTAGTCCGAACATAGCGAGGAACCATAGATTCAGCGACCCGTGGTTCGAGTCCATGGACGAGAACAACACGCGACTGGCGTTGGAGATCAACTTGATCCTGATATTGTCCCAGGCGCTGGAAGGAGTGAAGAGCCCCAGGCTCGCTTTGCGCGACCGTCAGCTCATAGCGCGAGAGACCGCCACGGAGCTGGGGGTCTTCTTTGATTTTCTCGAGCACCGCGGCACCCCCGATATCTGGCAGGTAAAAGGTTCCTTGATAGATGCGGACACCAAGAGCTCCAGGACGATTCACAGCACAGACGATTTGGCGCAGAAGCATTTACCGGCGAGGCTCCAAGAGTACAGTACTGTCGACAAGGCACCGGTATGCTCGCCCGATCATGATGACTCTTCGAGTACGGAGATGGGCCTTAGTGAGGTACGAGAGAGGAGACTCGACGATAGTATCCTCACTACTGGTGCGTTTAAAGCGAACGTCAGCAGCGTGCAGTTTTTACCGTTAATGGGGAAATTGCTGAAGACGGTTGTGGAGTTGTTGGATTCGGCACAGTTCCGATAACGGCTATGAAATCGTATCCTTGAAATGAGCTTGCAGTGTACAGTTTTATTGTACAGTTTATCGTTCTGGAATGCAGATGAAATCTCGACATTCCAAGTATGCAAAACAGTAGGAGGGATCGATGTGAGACAGCGAGCTGTCATTTGTACATCGGTATGAAAATTTCCAATCGTCATATCATATTCTTTCTTAGTGTCGATATGTAAACTTGCACAATGCAATTTGTGTTACTTTGTACTAAAATGGTACATCTTGAGACATTTAAAAGTATCAATCGACAATAATGTATCATAATAAATATGTCAATGACTGCTATACTCGCACATCGAAAGCAGAAAGACTATATGTACACGAAAATGATGATTGGAGGAGGGAGGAGTATCAGGCACGGGAGAAAATACGAAGAGTACAGTGAATACGATATTTTTAATTTAGCGTGTACTTTTATATCAATACTATTTATAAATGATTGAACATAAAATAATGTATATCCAGTAAATTAGAAACATTTCGTGATCCTTAAATAGTTTCTAAGAAAAATGTGAGAATACAAACTATATATAATTTTATACACAGCCAACTACACTTAACGAGGGACAAAACGAAGGAAATCATTAGAACCGCTAGTTGCAGCGCGTTCTTTATGTTAAAATCATGATGACCATGTGTTTCTACTGACTTTCATTCGATTCGATCGTTGTTCCAATGATCTATCGAGCATCGCATTCTATAGAATGACAAGTTGTTCCGTAAGAGTTTCGTGATCGTTATAAATATACTGCTGAAGAGACATGCTTTCGACAAGTTGAATGATCAGTTATGTAGTACAATCATCTATCTACATAGATTTTCATCCGCGGTATGTAATACTATTCCACTCCTCTGCTGGCCCATCTACATTCTCTCAACAAGTTCCTTCAAAATGTATTCTACCTTATGAAACGTATATACGTATGGAGACAGAGAGGAGAAAAATAGAAAGAAAGTTTCACAGTGACTCGCGTTTTCTTTTGTAATTTTATTTCTTCTTTCCTCATCTGTTTGTACCTTACGTACAGTGACACGCTCTCTTATGCTCCGTCGTGCGTCCCTTCCATCTTACGTATCACCTAACCCCTCCATCTTACTGTACATCGCGCGCACTCACGCTAAGGACGATTGATAATCATATTACGATACGGTATAAAAATATAATCCTTGATATTAACGAATATTATGCGTTACGACAATAGCGATGGTGTGAATGCTGAGTTGGACACACCGCGCAAAGACATCCGCCGCCTTTCAGGTTGGACACCTGAAGGTCGGATTAGATGCTAAGGGGGCAGATGAGGTAAAATGTTCTCCGGCGAGGGCGAGTCATGGGAATCGTTGCTCCTGGATGACGTCACTCGCTGATAGTAATTGTTAGAAACCGCGGCGGCGGTGGCGGTGACGGTGGAACTAGTAGTAACTGTGTTCATTGAGCCGACAGTTGTGGACGTGCTGGCTGTGGTGGTGTTGATTGTTATCGTCGTGATTACGGAGGAGGTAGCTTGAGTTCGAGACGCTGCGGCAGCGCTCCACGCCAGCGGGTTAGCACAGTCGGATTCGGACGATGAGCCATCCGGATGGCGAGCAGACGACGAGCAATGGGATATTGGTATGTTTAAAGCACTGGAACTGCACAACGTCGAGGAGATGGTAGTCGCAGCGGACGTTGCCAGAGGTGGCGGCGGCGGGGGCGGCGGAGGTGGAGGCGGCGTCGGACCGTTGATGTCCGCCAACGGATCAACGGAATTCCCGTCCCAATTCTCGGCCGACTTGATCTCGTCGTTGTTAGTGACGTTGGCGTTGGACCTCTGCCGTTTAGCATCGCCGTACAGCAGATAATTAACATTCGGCGAGCTGCTGCGATCTCGCACACCCTCCTGCTCCTCGAGGAATCGATCCATATAGTCCCTGCTTGCGATTTAACGGTTCTGTCATTCATACTTGCAATAATAACAACGAGAAAAAAACAAATTGCATTGTACAAGTGTATTACTATTCTATCGTCAGATAACTATAATACTAGATTTCTAGCTCTTCTAGATAATAATTTCAAATACCTGCGAACATGTGTGATATCTGATACGGTAAAAGTTTTCGTCAACATTTGTGATATAAAATTGGAGAAAAGGAGAAGTCACGATGGAGAAAATACTCACGTGATACCAGGATGCAGCGCATATTTTTTCTTTTCTAATCGAGCTTTGTACGTGAATATGTCATGTCGTTCGGTTTTCTTCCACAAGTAATAAAATTGCACTAATTCTCCGACAGATCTCGTCCTGACCTAAGAAACAAGAGAACATTGTTTTTAACATTCTTTTCCTATTATGCTCCTATGATTTTCTTTAAGTTAGAATCATGATATAACGAAAAACGTTAGCATTAACAAGACTTGAAAAATAAACAATAAATTAATTAATCGCATCTGAAAATTATCGAGAACGGATCATATCGAAATTTTTGGTTGGTTGATTCATCGATTCATTTATTTTTTAAATTTTACTGCTTACGTTTTTCTATGTGTTGTGACCTTTGGTTACTTTACATAACGACATCATCAATAATAATGTGTTTTGTCATTAGGTAAATGAGGTAAACATTAAATAACCATTCTATCGTGATATAGACGTGATGCGAAATTAATATTGACAACATAGGTATCGGTAATGTAAACGAGAAGAAAAAATGAATCGAACACGAAATATCGTCGTGAATTTACTTCCATTCTTATACATACCTTATTTTTCTGTATAAGATGAAAATCTTTCCCGTAAGTCCGCAGTCCCGACTCAAAATTATGACACTCCTCTTCCGACCAAAGACTCACCGCTTCCGTTGGTGGTACCACGTTCATTCTACGTCTTCTCAGAGCCTCCTCAAGATTATAGCCACACTGCAGCAAGAGATACAACGCTTGTTCGTCGTCTCTGATATGAGATCCAGCCGGTAATGAGCCGCCCTTTACCGCCGGAAGCTGCGCGCGTTCTAGGAATTCATTTGTATCTTCTTCAGATATCGGAGTGGGATCCCACAAGAGCTTGTCTTCATTTTCATACGGCAACGCGTCATCGTAGAACCATAAACCTTCCGGTATTGCAGCTTGAAAATCACTACCGACCATGATAGTCTTCTTCCACTCTTCCTCGTCTGGACTGTAATCGCAATCGTCCTCTTCTTCTTCACTTTGTGGTCTCGAAACACTTCGCAAAAGTCTCGAACTACCACTTCCTATTCCAGTGCTGACAATCCCATCTTCTGGTACGTCTATTGCACCACTAGTGGCTCCTTCTACTGTACTGTTAGTGACGCCGGTCGCTGGGCAGCCTCCTAAATTAACCATACCGGTGCATGTAACGGCGTTGATTCCCGCGATTGTAGGTGACGATCTTGTATTCCCGCTCCCACTTCGAGAGCCCGTCATCGTGCACTCTTCAGCCTCGGGATCTTCGTCGTCGTCATCGTCATCGTCAATTCTGTGCCTTCTGTTATCCCCACTGCCCGTCCCACCGCCGCCACTGCTTTTTGTCGTTGAGATCGATGATGTCTTATCTTTCCCCTTCACTAGCATCTCTGTGTAGAACTGTTTGAGATCTGGCTCGTTACTATTTGCATCGGCCTCGTCATCATCGTCGTCGTCGTCCGCGTCGTTGTCACCTTTGTCTGAATAACGCTCCTCGGTTTCGGGATCGCCACTTCCGGACGGCAGCAACATGTGATCGGAACTGTCCGAGTTCTCCGTTGAGGGATCGCCGTATCCATACATGGCAAGCAGATCTTTCAGTGGCATATCACCCTCCTGCAAGGAGACAGAAATAAATCATTATTACATCAAGCGTATTTATATGGACTAAACATGGAATCTCACTACGAGAACGCACTTTGAGTCCAAAGTATTGCGGAAACTTATCATAATTGTAATTATTTATGGGCTTGATTTTTTCATTTCTCAGGCTTGATCCTAGAATAGTTGGGATCAGAACTTTGTTACAAAATGACAGATACGTATATACAAGATACCAAAAACAGATGCTGCGGAGATATACCTTTTGTAAATTGGACAACTCGTGAGAATCTTCACTACCTTCTAAAGCTTCTTCTTCGTCTAATGTTTGTTCGTCATCAAATTCAGGAGGTACTGGATATTTCACCTCCGCCGCAGGACCCATATCGTATTCTGGATCCGTCCTGTGCATAACACATCTTATTGTAAACATAACATCTGTCAAAATATCTCTGAAAATATCCCACTATGGTGGTTTTAAATTTTGCTTCTGTTCAACAGAGTCATATTTCCTATGCTATTATATAGTGTTTGAACACTTACATGATTCTACAATCCCTAATTTCACCGAAGTGGAAACATGACACAAATGGAATACACACATCAACACAGATGGAGCACCAGATCTTATCACCACTGTATACAACAATTATATTCTCCAGCAGTCCATTTTATATAGTCTGTCAGAAACACAGAAGTGACAATTGAGTCTGATCTTAATTTAATATTTAACTTTAATGTCCAACACAAACGAGATAAATGCAAGGTGAGATATGTTGATAGCACAGAATAACGCGGACTCTAACCTCATATCAATATCCGTGTCACAGTAATATTTGCAATCCAATGCGTACAGTCTTTTTATAATGACGATCGCTACTTTGTAGAACGTCGCCAGTTACTCTTGTTCTCTAGAATAATCCAGTGGATCAATCCCTTCGGTTATAAACACCATATAAATCAGAGTCTTCTATTGTCCTTGTTCACAAGCAACAACAAATTCGTCGACTGGAACATGCGAAATGCAAGATTTGTAAGGCACAAGTCTTCAATGGCTGGAAAGCGTGATTCGTATATATCAACGTATGCGGCATGCAAAAATCATAAGTAAACGAAGTAACCGAAAGACGCACATTATTTATATTCATCATATTCGCTCATCGGATCATGCATTCAGAAGATGGATGCGATCACGACTGAGGGTGTGTTTGAAAATGCTGTGACTGTTGCCAGTAAAGAAGATACTGTTGGCAGCAGTGAAAATTATTGGTGCTGCGTTTCATTTTTTCCACCAATAATAGTCACTTTTATCAAGCTGCAATTAATCTTGCAAAATTCCAACTGAGTTGCTGTTTAGTTCCTCATTTTCTATTTCTTCTCACAGCAGTTTCAGTTGAAATTCTGCAAGATTATTAAAACGGTTAGTTAACTGTAGCTTAGTAAAAGTGGCCCTCAGTAATATTTTCTGTATTTCTTTATAACTTTTCTTTTTTTCGTTAAGTCTCCAATAGTTTCTACCAACTTTTACTAATTTAACCGGTTTGTTATTTCATTGGAAATTGGCTAATCGCATTAGTGAGCGCTCAGTGAGTTCTTGTATCTCATTGGTGTATTCTTCCAGACCTAAAAAACATACCAATCAGATGCAAGTGCTCCATTGAACGCTCAATGGCCGCGTTCAGTAGACCAAAGTGATCAGAGAGCGCTTAGTGATTATTGTCTGTGATTGGAGCATTCTTTTAGATTCTTCATAGACCCAGAAATATTTACCAATCAGGAGCGAAATTCAGTGGTAAATCTAATAATGTGTCCAACTGTTGAGTCTGCTGAACGCGGCCATTGAGCAGTTGTAGTATAGAATATGCCCATTAGTTCGAAGTCGTGGACAATAAGGTTGTCCAGTTTTTAATGATAAGTTTCGGAACGTCGCTGAATGATCCAATAGAGAATTAAAGGCCCATCTACAATGTCTGCAAGAACTAGGTTGTAAGCGTAAGCAGTAAGAAATGGACCAACCATAATCGATTATTCTTATAATAATCGATTTTAAACGTGGTCTATAATGGCCGTAAGCAGTAAGAAGAAAGCGTGAACAGTAAGAAATGGACTAACCACAGTTGATTATTTTTGTCCTAATCGACTGTGATTGGTTTATTTCTTACCGCTTACGCTTACTTCTTATTGCTTATTGCCATTGTAGACCATGCTTTAGGCCTGGTCTACAATGGGTGCATTCAGTACTACAACCGCTCACTGAGCGCTAAGTGAGCTCTTGCATCTGATTGGTGTATATTTTTAAATCTAAAGGTATATACCAATCAGATGCAAGAGCTCACTTAGCGCTCAATGAGCGGTGTAGTACTGAATGCACCCAATACATGTCGTAAGTTGTAAGCGGTAAGAATTGGCGAATCACAGTCGATTATTACAAAAATAATCGGCTTTAATTGGTGAGTTCTTACGGCTTACAGCTTACAACACGTATTGTAGACCAGGCTTAATTTCGGTAAGATAAGTGCTCTCATTGAGCCATTCGGCAACGTTCCGAAATTTATGACTAAAAACCGGACAATTTTATTGTCCATAATTGTAAAATAGTGTAATAAACTTTAAACTTTAAGAAATTAACTAATTTCAACCTACTTTTACAAGAATAATTGACTATGATTGACCAATTTCTTAAGACTTAAAGCTTACTACACTTATCGTAGATCTGGACTTAACATTCATAAATTTCATTGTATTGAGACAATATTAGAAAAATTTCTTTAAAAAAAATAAAAATCGGTTGCCGACATTAAAAAAAAATCACCAAACATCGATTAAGTAGCACATGCCATATGGAACAATTGCGAATACCATTCCTTGAGTAAATAACTTTGCACGTGCTTATAATATTGTTTAATTTATTAATAAACTGGCAGTATATAAAAATATTTCTATTTTTTAATAACAAATTTATTGAATAGGAACATCATGGAACAGATTAAGCATATCTGGATCATCGGTATCTGATTCTTCTTCTTTCTGCCAAACTTTCTCTGCTATCTTCTCTTTTATTTCTTTGTCATTCAAAGAAAAATTAATTTCTAACAATTTGTTTGCTTCATTTAGATGCTGCTCCTCAGATGACGAATCTTTAGATCGCTCACAGTGCTCTGCTTTAAGTAATTTGCACTTTACTTCGGTTTCAGTATTGCCATTTGTAAGTTCATTTCTGTTCCATAGACTTGGCTTCTTGTTACAGTGTACTTTATCTCCATCTTGTAATAAATTTTCGATATTTTCATGTGATTCTTTATCTATCTGAAGTTTGTTAAAATTCGTCTCGTCATCATTCATATTGATAGATTCTGAAGTGGTCTTATTCTGTATAGTTTCTGAACTTTGTGGCATGATTATTTTTTGTCGTTTACATGGAGGTAATATGGCATCTGCTTCTTGAGAAAGTTCATGTTCAATCCTGTTTCTTTCATCTAAATTTATAGTGGTAGCAGTAGTGGCAATAGCAACTTCTTCCTGATTTTCAGGAAGAGATTCGTTATCGGATTCACTGCAAATAAAGAATATTTTAAGGTTTCTAAAATAAATATCTAAAATAGTCTTCCTTCACTTAATGTCAATAATCGGTTTTTGAAAACATGACATGTTAACCCTCGTTGTGCACTGTGGGGTCAAAACGAGCCCAAAGATTTTCGATGATGATTTACGGTATGTCAATCTTTGAAAATAGGACTTGTACTGCCATTTACTGTTAGTTCTGTGTCTTCTCTTTCAGCAAGCACGATGTGTCATGATCTAAGCGTCAGTACGATTCTGACTGTGAAATGAAGTTGACACTCTCCGGTCTGGAGAAATTTTTTTGAAAGTCCTACTATTATATTAATTTTTTTCTTAAAGTGACACATCGAGAGTACTTCCTCAAAATTTTAGCAAAAAATATTAAAAATTACGTTCACTACAATTTTTTAAGTAAAAAATGTCATTTTTCGTGTTTTTTGCTTTATAAATTTTTTTTTTCCTTTTGAGACCAAATTTTATTCACAAAAACTATGCTATCATTTAAAAATATATTTGAAATATATCCTGAAATTGTTCCCAGTCCAAAAAAAAATAATAGTTTCATTGCAGTACACATTTTTGTATTGGGGTCGCGAGAGATCCCAGTGTGACCATTATGCGATTCTAGAAGTGTGCACAACAAGAGTTAAGTGAAATAAGCAACCAAATTGCATAAAAAATAATGTTTATGAGCAAGAAAATATTTAAAGATAAATAAAGTTGGCATTATTTACTTTTGTCGTGGTAATTGTAATGTAGGTGCTATAGGATGTATGACTTTTTCTAATTCAGCTATAGTAAACCTTGCTTCCTGTGCAATACTCAAATCAACATCATGAGTCGCACTATGTGATATTTCCAAATAAAATTGTATAGGAGTTATTAATGTGGTATCTGGATTCAATTGTAAAGCCCTTAAAACTTTAAATAACTCCAAGCGGCATTCATCATGATCCTTATAAAAACTTGACATGGAATGTCTCAAATAGAAATTATATAATAAAGGTATCACTGTATTCTGCACATTCTGCAAGAAAGTAAAACATAGATAAGTTATAAAAGTACATTATACTTTAACAAGAAAAATAAGCATAAAAATGTAGAAATTTAAAATATACTTTATAAAATAGAGGCTTTAGCAAAACGCCACTATTGTGAAGTATATTTTGCAAAGTAATGAGAGCTTCTTTGCATAAATCTGCATCTAGAGGTCCACTGCTTTCAGCAGCAATTCTTCTATTATTTAAAATTGGACTATTTTCATACTGACTATCTTTAAAACGTTTCATCATTCGTTTAGACAAATGCTGTGGTTTTTGGACCTGAAATAAGACAATACATGTGCATTGTATTTTTCATAATACATAAATTAACATGTAATGAACATAGAAATTGTTTGTTTCTTCATAATTATCTGAAACTTACAGCTAATAGTATACAATCTTGTTCTGGTACTATATCCTTCATTATGAAGGCAATATATTCATTTGCAACTGTCTCTATACCTGAGAGTGAATTGGTATTTATCAACCATGTGGAGAGACATTTGTAAGTAGATATTCTTATATTTTTGAAAGATCTAGTATTATTAAATGTTATATGATTTTCTAAAACTTGACTTGTCCATTGCAACACTTGTTGAAACAAGTTTAATATTGTCTTCCCGAATGGTATCAACTCTTGTGCAAATCTAAAAAAAACTGATAAAAGTATTGTGTATATACACCGCTCAAAAGAATTATGGCATAGATAATTTATTGCCGAAAATTGGCCAACTTTGACTGGCGATTATTTCGCGAAAAATTATTGTAGACTAATGACTTTTTTTTCAAAATGAAGCTTGAAGTCTCTACTTTAAGAATGTATCTTCATTTTTTGCATGCGATGCACCCCTATTCCTGTAACTCTTGACATCTGAGGGCATGTTTGATATACTGTCAATAATTATTGTGTGAACCATGGAAGTGACGAACCATGGGGCCCTCTTCTGTCACGGATACACACACACACACACATGCGTGCACACTTGGCCCGAAGGCCAAAAACAACGACATTTTTGAAGGGCTGTAACTTTACGAAAAAAACTGTAGCGATTCCACTTTTTTTTCAAATTGAAGGGGAAGATTTGAACTTTATGACGATGCAAACAGCGTCCCTGAAAAAAATTGTCCACGTCCGTGCATTCTGTCAAACTTTGCAATTTTCAGTACACCAAACATGCCCTCAGATGTCAGAGGTTACAGGGATAGAGGTGTATCGCATGCAAAAAATGGAGATACATTCTTAAAGTTCAGATTTCAAGCTTCATTTAAAAAAAAAAACATTAGTCTACAATAATTTATCGCTAAGTAATCGCCAGTCAAAGTTGACCAATTTTTGGCAATAAATTATCTATGCCATAATTCTTTTGAGCAGTGTGTATACAACTTATACATACATAGTCATATATTAATGGCACTTACCCACTTATTAATGCATCTAAAACTGTAAATAAACCAATGTGTAATTTTGGTAAGATCATATATAACATCTGTTCTTTAATAGAAGATTTATTCCTCAAGTTTAATGGTGTAATAGCCAATCCTCGACACAAAACTTCCAAGATATCATGAGGTACAACAGAATTGTTTGCATCATATCCACTATAATCACAAATCAAATGTTGCAAAAGATATGCAAGATATTTTCGAAAATGAACATTATAATACAGATTAAAGTATAATATAAATTAAATAATATATGTATATATAAATTAAAAAATATTACCATAACATTGAGGAGAGATAGATACATAAATTTAAAAATCTCTGTTTCTGTTCATTATAATACTGTATTACATTCTCTTCAGATATAGAAGGTAAATTAAATTTATCCCAAATATCCACAGTTTTTAACTCCATTAATGTGGAGAACAATTCATCCATTATAGCATGCAAGTTATTACAAAGTAATGTTTGATTATATGTCCATCTAGTATACATGGATTTGGTCGATGGTGGTTGAAATGAACGTTCTGTTGCCTTAGACAAAAGTACGAAACATTTGGCGCTTGCACTGATCGAGTTCTTTTGTGTAGAATCAATTTGTAACAATATTATCTTTTTTATTGATTCCTAAGAATATTAAAACAAATATGTATTAAATGACTCAGATAAGAAAAAATATCTTAAATTAATAATTTATTAATTGAAAGAAATTATTTTGTTATATTACCTGTGATCGTTCACAAATTTCAGGATAATGATATAACATAACAGCTATTAAATAGTATATTGGGCCACACTCTTCATTTCTTAATAAATTATCTAATACAGGTATTAGCTGCCTTATATTTTGCATAGAAATCTGTTTATGTAACTCAGGAATTTCTTTGCAATGTTCAAATAAAAATCCTAGTACTTTGCAAGCTAATGTTATTTCTTGTATGGTACTGAATGTATTTTGTAATAGTTCAGTGGTTTTAGTTATCCATAATAAAGCATATTTTGAAAATATATCCTTTGAGCAGCCAGATAAAATTTTATCTAGCATAACTAAAGCACTGTATCGAGTATTTGCCACATTTATACGAGAATTAATACTTGTTACAATAGTATTTTGTACAGCATCAACCTAAAATACAATATATACAAACATATAACTCACTATATAAAATCAAGCAATGTAATAATAAATTTTTAAATAATAGGAGTGCAGTATGTAAATTTGCTTTTGATACAAATTTTGGTTTTTATATTAAAATGTTTGTGCATAATAATGCCTATGGTTTAAGGAAAGCATCAATTTTCTCATTGGTCTAATACTCATTTCTATCAACATCAATTAAACTTGAATTTAAATTCAAGTCTTTGTTTGATTATAATTTAAACTTAAATTAAGAGATTTGTTCATTTTCGAAGAATTTTTGAACCAGTGCATACTAGTGCAATAAGTTAGAATGAGAGAAGATATATTTGTTTCACTGCAACTTATTACATTGCTTCAGAGGTCCTTTGAAAAAAACAGAATCAAGATTTAATTGACGTCATAGCACAGGTATAAGAAATACCAATACATCAGTCAAGAAACGTTAATCAAAGAGACTTATATTTGCACTGTACAAAATTTCTATAGAAAATGGGATATTTGTTATACATACCTCTCGATTGTCAAATGGCACACCGCTATTATTGACTAATAAATCATATACTAACGATTCAAATTCTTTCGAATTTCGGTCACATGAGGTTAATAATTCAATTATTGACATTTTATTCAAAAAGGCCACTAACGTTTCTCAGATATACGTGTTCACCGTTATCTATACGGAACTTTCTGTTTTAATGTGTTTCTGTTTTCCCTTAAAAGCAAATATTATATAATACACAATTTCCTTGTTTGTTATCTTGACCTCTCATCCAGTTCAGTTCAGTTCGGTATATGGCTTTAGGTAGAAAGGTGTACCCATACGCCATTCTCCAGCTGCGTTAAGGGGAAGGTGACCTCTCATCCAACTCTCAACCAAACTAAAGCCAGCGGCACACGGTGCTTGTTTTCGTGCTGGATTGCTTGCTGGATGAAAATACTGCGTTGTGATTGGTATATTTTCGAAGATGGATGAAAATGCACCAATCAGAACGCAGTATTTTCATCCAGCAAGCAATCCAGCACGAAAACAAACATCGTGTGCCGCTGGCTTTAAATCCACTAACCTCATTTAATCCTCCCTTCCCTTAAGGCCCCTTGCACAATGCCAGGCAACAAGTAATAAGAATAAAAATAGACCAATCACAATCGACTATTACAAGAATAATCTATTGTGATTGGTCTATTTTTATTCTTATTGCCTGTTGCCTGGCATTGTGCAAGGGGCTTAACGCAGCTGGAGAATGACGTATAGGTACACCTTTCTACCTAAAACCATATACCGAACGAACGAACGAGCAGCAAGTCGGTTTACGAAGATTGAGGAAGAATAATAATTCAATTACAATGATTAATCTTGTGCAAAGATTACAATCCTTTCTGAAGTATTGGTATTTCCGATTTATGCTTGTCACTGAATTGTACATGGTAGAAAGATGGGAAAGAAATTTTATCAGTATCCTTTACAATTATCATAACCTTTACAAACCAAAATTATTTATTTACTGTAATATCAAGATCAATAGGATTAAGAAATATTAATATTGAAACAGTTTTATTATAATAGTAGTAAGATATAAACTTTGTCACGTAAGTGTATAAAAAGAAGTGTGCTAGGTGATACCATATTTTAAAAGAACTTTGTTGTTTTTCCTGAAGGAACAATAGATATTTTCTTTCTAGTGGTGTTCTCTCTTTTCTTCGTTTTCAACTATAAAATATTACTGCCATTTACACAATACATGCTGCAACATTGACTACCTGTTAAGTGTAATTATTTCTAATATTTTTGAATGTATTATTGCAACATTCCATTAAGCTTTAAAAATAAAAAAATGAATCATGTACTACAAATCTATGGTTTGGAATAAAATATTGAGAATATAATATTATAAAAATGCAGTAAAAATCGATAACCTGATATCTATTGAAAAATCAAAAATTATAAATTATTAACTTTATTTATATTATCAATTTAATAAGTTTGAACAGTCCCATATTATTCTGTTTGATTGCTATATTAATTTGTATAAAAATATAAATTAAAAGTACAAGACCATATTTTTCTAATATCTTTAGTTATCATTTGACAGATTAATATATGTCTAAATTATAGAATTTTTCTAAAAAGTGCATTATCCGCGTAGTTATCACTGCTCGACATAAGTGCTGTAGCGGAAATGCAAAATATGTATAAATCATGTATAAATAGTTGACAATTTTTCAAACAAACAGTTTTCACATATACAGATTATAGTATCAGGTCTCAAGATATTAGTGAAATATATATACACATAATAAATATTCAATTTTTATTTTTTAATATGAAGTTCATTATATGAGCAACCGTTAACCAATACTTTTAACAATTTTATACTATAATATTATATATTTTGCAAATTTATTAATTCAATGATTGTGATTTGTATCATTAATCCAAATTCAGTTCATTGCATCAGATATCTCCTGTTTTTCTTTTCTTTGAAATTTAAATGATTTACATAAATTATAGATTTTTGTTTCTGGCAATGGTGATCAACACAGACAGATTTTATCTAATAATATTTAACATTATAAATAGGCACAATAGGAGTAATATGAACCAGATCTTGCAATGATTGTAAACCTTTCCATTACGTATAAAGGTTAAAAATTCGACAATAATACCGTAATTTTAAGAATTAAACGCTAAATTGCAGCCGCGCTAGCATGGGTTTTGGTATCGTCCTATAAAAACTATCAATATACAAACTGATCCCGTAACTTCAATTAACATTAAATAAAATTATACATATATATGTACTAAAATAACGCGGTTACACGAGATAACATGGTTATCTAAAGAATAAAATAGAAAAATGAGAATAAAGAGTAGTAGCAATAATAAGAATAGTAGCAATGATATTGAAGTTTCACATAATACAGTAAATGGTCTTTTGCGATACGTGTGTGTTATATCGTGTGCGCGCGTCATGTGGTATGAAGCACTGCCCCTGTCTGATATATTTACATATGGGATTTCTAGACTGCTTTTGAGTGAAAACGTAGGCGTCTGTTCACACAAGTTTCACTTCTTCATATTTTTTTTCTTTTTCTTTTTTTTGCTAATTACATAACTACGTCACTTTCTCTCCCGGATCTCTCTCTCTCTCTCTCTCTCTCTCTCTCTCTCTCTCTCTCTCTCTCTCTCTCTCTCTCTCTCTCTCTCTCTCTCTCTCTCTCTCTCCCTCCCCCTCCCTCCCTCTCTTCTCTTTTCCTCTCTTCTCCTCCCTCTCTCTATTATCGCATAAGACGAGTACAATGCTTTACTTTTTTTAGTTTTTATTGCTAATATTGCGATGACGTGGTCTGTGTAACTGTATCGAAGTCATGGTTTTCGGTATTAATTACGGTATGCTATGCACGGTACCCGCCGCGTATGTGGTACGTGACAGTATGAGATGTGGAGATTAAGGAAAACAATTACGCAACGTACAATAAATTCTACCGAATATGAAGATTCATATTAGGGGTAAGTATGATATGGATCTGCCGTCTGTTTGTAGATCGGTCTCCGTGTCTAACCGCCTGACACGCACTCGCTGCTTATAATGGTATTCCTTGAGATAGCTCTTAAGCGTTTTTGGCAATTGCAGTTTGTTGATGCCATCGTACGTTGTCCGCGTGGTTATCACCGCTCGACATAAGTGCTGTAGCGGAAATGCAAAATTCCGATGCAACGGGATGGTGAGCATAGGTTCGAAAAACATACAGCACGACGGATCCTTGTAATGTTCGATTAAACCGCACACCTGCAAGGTGGGTGCACAGGCAATCGTGAATACTCCAACTTGTAAGGCAAGATTGCGATTTAAAATAGTGATTTTTATGATTCTTAAGACTTTACAAAAGAGGGAGGGAAGATTACAATTAACATTTATTTAATAATATTTTTTACTATCTTCAACCTTACATATATATGCAAGATTGAAAGTATTAGGCTGCTCTCGGACTTTTCAAGTAAAATGAAATGACTTTTGTCGTTCTGGAGAACTGATCTTTTATCATCTTTTGCATAAATCTGTTCCAAAAAACTAGAGTGATAAAAATATAATAATTTAATCTTATATGAAAAATGCAAAATTTCTTAGTCGATATGTTCAATTTTATACCCTTTCCTCCACTCTTCATAAAAACAAATCATAGAAAAAAATTAAATATATATTGACACATATATGATTTATAGCATAAAGTATATCTTACTTTCGCGAAATCTCATATAATACATACTGTTTCGGAAGCGTAAACTCCTGGGTCGTGAGAGTCGAAACTGAATTTGTGATTCCACTGCTCGATCCGTGCGTGCAACGAGCGCCCATACTTGCGGAAACTCACGGAAAACAAGAACTCCTCCTGGGCAGAATCCCGTAACAAGAAAGTACCCTCCTGCTTGCCCTCCAACAGACGCTCCGCTTCGTAACGATCCATCTTACCCCAATAAAAGGAGCAGGCCGTGATTGATCTCAGGTCTGGTACGAGACAATGCACGTAATCGACCTGCGTGAGAAATTAGCGGGATGTGAACGTACGAAAATCACATGCGGTCGTGCATTGAACGCGCGCAATGAGCCGTGTTACGATGTAATCGCTGAAGAAATCGCTTACCTGCGTGTGCGCGGGTCTCTCAATATTCGGAATTAATGTAAAATCGATTTGTGACAAGGCTGTGAGGGCAGCAGCTTGAATGCCGGCATGTGCTTGGAACAATGCCGCCAAACTGTCCACCGTTATCCCATTAGGATGAACTTGGATTCCCGAAGGATAATTAGGCCTATAACCAGGAGGCGGCTCAACACCTTCCTCCATTTCCCGAGCGCGTTGCATTCGTGCTCGTTCATCGCAATCCTTCAAGAAAAACGAAGGGAACTGATACGATGATATCGAATCCGTAATATATGACGTTACAATAAGAGATCAATCCTCAGATATAATAGACGTACTTCCATAGGGAACTCCTCAGGGTTGAATCGCGACAAGTCAATCACGGGGCTAGGTGGCAGAGGCCCAAGAACAGGACTTTGCGGTGCAGAACGACTATTAAATACAATGCCCGCACCCATGGGGTGTTCCTCGGTTCTTCTGTAACCAGTGCATACACAGTCCGAATTACTATTCCCTTGGCCGGGAATGATGTCTGTGTTTTTGGAGTTTTTGCTCTTGGCGCAGTTGAATTTCAGCACCCAATTGCTGCGCTTCTTCTTCGACGTTAAAACATGATTGCAGACCGGACTTTGATCCTTGTTGCGTGGTTTGTCTAATGGGATCATATGTCATACAACTGATGTTAGCAACAGAATGTCAAAGCAGTACGATAACAATGTATAAATCAGATACATACTTTTTCTCCTTCCGAACGATAAAGTTTTAGAAGATCTTCTTAAAGGTGGATTCACAGGACTATCTTCAGAGCTGCTACTACTGTTACTACCACCTGAACTACTGCAGCAAGCCTCTTGCTGTCTATATGGTGTCTCATTGGTCACATTGCCATTATTACAAACTTGCTTGGTATCCTGCGCTTCGACAGGTTGACTATATAAAGATTCAAATCTAGAATTATGGTTGTCTAAATCTAAGTTCAAATGGTCGTTGTCCAAATTCCCTTCCAGCTTGCATTCTCTGTTTGGCAGTAAATTAGAGTTCATAACAGGTACATTGCCATTGGTCTCATTCTCAGGCAAACTGTCAATGCCATCCTGATTCACCATCTCCAATGGCAATGGCTGGCTAAATGCACTGGCACATATCTCTGTAGGCTGTCTTTCACCATCCATTCTAAAGAATTCTTTGAGACTAGCAAAGTGCTGTCCCATTATTAACTGGAATGGTAGACATTTTATTGCCTTAATGATCCTCTGTTTACATCATGATCACAGTAATTACAAAAGACACACAATGCAAATCTCTACAGCATGATTTAAATCAACTCCTTTTTTACAGATCTCACATCCACCTAGCTGTATCAGGAAATGCTATACAAGAGGATACAATAAGTCTGTTGCATTATCACCTGCAAAAATAACAGAAACTATTGTATAAGCTGTCAAAAAATATCTGCTTACGACATTTACATACAAGCAGCATCGCTTAATAGATCTATCATATTGCCATTTAAATCTCTGCTATTCATTACAGGAACAATTCTACAAGTGTGCTATCACAGACGCGTTATCACATCGTCGAAATACAAATATTATGTGAAGCGTGACGATCTCTTAGGCGAAACGACAGCTTGATGATGAAAAAATCGTTCGTCACAGACCGACGAGGACACAACGCGTACATAATGTTCATGGTACTTGCACGTTCTCTTATTCTAATCGGTATCAACCAATGTGACTTGCCTCATAAATCTCGTGAGGAGCGAGATTAGAAAAAAGGAGAACAATATTAGTCTCTCAATTTTATGTATCTTTTCTTGATGTTGGCAGATCGAAACACGTTCGAACAAATCAGTCGCGACCACAACGGGATGACTCAGGCACTCGACACAATCGCAATGCGCTAAATCACATCACGACTGAGATGTTTCGCCTAGCCGACGGTACGTAGGAATTGCATTTACGACGTAAGTCTTCGTGGCATATCGGGATCAATCAAGCAAAATTGTCAAAACACATCTCAAGACGGATCGTCAGCCATTTTCCCTAATCACGATGAGTCATTGGGAACATGTGCGCTATAGAACACCGTCTTGCCTTCGAAAGTCGCGCGTTTAGTGTACGAACTTTCTCGTTCGAACACAGTATGGGTGCGTTCCGTTTTGCGCATAGCGCGCATTTTTATAATATACGTGACATAAATTATAGATAAATGCGCGCATATGCGTGAAACGGAACGCACCCTATGAATAAAGTGTATAAAGCCAGCAGCACAGGGTGCTTGTTTTCTTCGTGCTGGATTGCTTGCTGGATGAAAATAATGCGTTCTGATTGATATTTCCATCCATCTTCGAAAATGTACCAATCAGAACGCAGTATTTTCATCCAGCAAGCAATCCAGCACAAAAACAAGCACCTTGTGCCGCTGGCTTTAAAATCCGGCCCAATGGCCGTTCTTATATTTCTTTTTGCAAAATTTCCGAAGCCAATTTCAGAACAGGTCTTCTGTCTATTCGCACGATATTCATTTGGCTCGGGAAAGAGAATAGAGAGAGATAGAGGAGTGGGAGGGAAAGAGAGAGGGTGAGAGAGAGGCAGAATAAAGCCAGCGGCACACGGTGCTTGTTTTCGTACTGGATTGCTTGCTGGATGAAAATACTGCGTTCTGATTGGTGCATTTCCATCCATCTTCGGAAATGTACCAATCACAACGCAATATTTTCATCCAGCAAGCAATCCAGCACGAAAACAAGCACCGTATGCCGCTGGCTTTAATGCCTCCAATATTGCCCGATAAAGGCCTTTGCACGTAGAAATCTGTAACTGCAACCGTAAGGTCGTAAGAAAACTGACCAATCATAGTCGATTGTTCTCCTTGTACTAGAGGAATAATCGACTGAGATTGGTCAGTTTTCTTGCGGCCTTACATTTACGGTTAAATTCTTCTACGTGCAACGGCCTTAACTATCTTAAGTTTCTCTTTGCTAATACAAAAGGATGGTAATGCATCTTTCTGTTAAAAAAATTCTTTACTGTACATTTTTTGCATTAACATAGGAAGTTCATCAGAGAAATAAAAGTTTGAAGTTAGGTTATATTCATTATGTGTAGAAAATTAGGTTATGTTTTATGTATAAAATTACATAATTGAGCCAGATGGTTTTTAAGATCCTCGATAGTAACATGTGAACTTGGAACGTAGATTATAATTTAAACAATATATAAATATTTAGGTATCACGATGAATACTATTTCGACGGAAGAAGAGAAGATAGTTTTCCATTTTTTAAAATCACGAGGCTGTTGTTTGCGATGTTGTTTACGTTTTATTGGACATCGAATGGCAGACTGTTACATCAAACCTTTTGAATTTGCAACACGGGTACGTGTGTTCTTAATTTAAAGTACTATGTAATACCGATAATAATCTTGATCTTATAGATGGGTTACATCAAAACAGAAGACAATTTCTCTTCTGATGAAATACCTTGTATCACATGTTTAGGAATTCTTCAAAATAAAATACAAGAAAATGTAATTACAAAGGTTTGTTGAACATTCACAATACATCTATATAATCTTATTTAATTTGTACTATTGATAGTTAATATGCTTTATTTGTTCATATAGATAACAGATAAAGTAAAGCAAAAAGATTATGATTGCAACACTTTTACTTGTGCATTAACTGTTCCTGTATCGATAAAACTTAGAGAACACATATTGTATGCTTATATATCCAAAGAAACTAATATTTGTGAGTCTGTTATAAGTTTTCTTAAAGCAAAACTACAAAATATTAAAGAGACTTGGAAGTTATTTATAACACCACAACTTGAACAAACCATGAAAAAATATACAGATTTGTCAACACCATCACCTTTACTTATTGAGATTTTTTTGGTATATGATGATGATGAAATAATATTTGAAGCATTGTAAGTATTGTTTAAATATTTATACAATTTAAAAAAGAAGCATATTCATTTGTGGTAAATATATCTGAAGGAAACTTACTTAGTCTCATTGTTATCTTCAGGATTCAGAAGCATAAGAATGATAAAAACAAACGAAAGAGAAAATATAATGATAACATATTTAGTAGAAAGAATATTGATACTTTGTTGAATGAGATAACAGATGAGCAACTTTTGCAGCAATTTACAATTTCACAGATTGTACCACAGACATTTATTCGTGTAGATAATGTTCTGTGTTCTCATAGCAGTATTTTTATAGGAGGTATTGATGTGGCTTAACTGCTATTTATCATTCTATAATTTACAAGCTCTGCAATGCAACATAAAATTTCTTATATAGCTTCAGAATTTCAGGACGTTACAACAAACTTTCGAGAGAACTCAGTCAAACTCCGTGGTTTGTAAATGGTGAGAAAAAAGTGGAAACTTCAGTACAAGACTTATTGTGCAATTCTATTGCAGAAACTGTGAAAGCAGAATGTATGTTTTAGTTGCATTGACTTGTATTTATTACTATATATATTCATATTTTCAACAAAACTGTACAATTTTTATATTCATGCAGCTATAAAGTTTTTATCATCTGGAAGAGAAGACGTTGACGTCCGAAACATATATAATGGTCGACCGTTCGCGGTTGAGTTGCTGAATCCTCGCATGACAAATATCACAGATGAGCTTTTGATGTATCTAGCTAATAATATTAATCAATCGACGAAACAGGTTCAAATAACGTCAGGATTAAAAGTTCTCTCAAGGTATGTTTTCAATGTAATTTTGTTGAATAACCGACATATTAAAATAATGTGAGTTTCACGGAAAATTTACCCAGTAAGTAAGAACTGACTGATTGGATTATTGAATTGATAATTGAGATATCGTTTAAGAAACACAATCTAAAACATACATGCGCGTTTTAGATTTGATTTGCAGAAGCTTAAAGAAGGAGAGCATGTCAAAACGAAGTTTTATCGAGCATTATGTGTCTGCCGAAGCGCGAGCGATAATTTGCCGCAAGTGGAAAGCTTGAATAAATTGAAAAATATTAAGATCGTTCAAAAAACACCAATAAGAGTATTGCACAGACGACCCTTAACTCCGCGTACTCGTTTTGTTTACAAGATGCGCGCACGGTGGGCGGAGCCTCAAGAATTGACGAAATTGTTACGCACTGCTTCCGAGAGTGCTGACAAATTTTTCGTTCTCGATGTTAAAACACAAGCGGGTACATATGTTAAAGAATTTGTACACGGAGATTACGGCAGGACTAAGCCGAGCCTATGTGATTTTCTTAATGCAGAAGTTGATATTGTTGCGTTAGACGTAACAGGTATTAATCTGAATTGGCCATAATATATGTATTCAATATTTTTATATATTGTTTGTCGTAAAATTGTAATAAAGTCATTAAAGAAAGAAATATATCTCATACATTATAAAATTAACAATATTCTTTTGACCTATACATTCGTTCTAGGTGAGTCCTTATGCTGTAAGATCCAAAAGTGTCTCTTAACAGTAGCCAAAGAGATTCGTTCGGAACTCTTTCTCTTGATTAACTGTAAAATTAAATTTGCAGGTCAATTAAGTATTTTTATTATGAATATTCCAATGCTAATATTTGAAATACATATCTTACTTTGGAAATAAGATCTTTAGCACCAGGTGTAATCTGTTCTGGCCACTGCATACTTATAGTTTTTATCTTTGCATATGTTTCTTGTTGAGAAGAGCTTAAGAAAGGTGGTTGGCCTGTGAGAAATTCGTAACAGAGTATACCCAGACACCAGTGATCAACATAGATGTCATATGTCTGTCCTGTTAGCATTTCTGGTGGCAAGTAATCTAGTGTTCCACATAATGTATTACGCCTGAAAGAATTATTTTAATATTAATCAAGTCCTTGCAGTTCCAATAAAGTTTTTGAATAATGTTAAAAAATAAACAATTATAAAAAAATATTAAACAGAACTTTAACTATCAACCTAACATATATTGCTTACTTTGAAGATGGTGCATGCACAGACCAACCAAAGTCTGCTAGCTTTATATCTCCATCATATGTAAGTAATAGATTCTCAGGTTTTATATCTCTGTGAATTACATTATTCCTGTGGCAATATTCCAAAGCATCGGCTACTTGATAAGTATATTTAGCAGATCTGAGAAACATTCAAATAAGTATATATATTATATATGCAGTAATGGGAATAAAGTACAAACACATAAAATACATACAAGTGTTCACTAAATCTTTCATTTGGCTGACGTTTTAATTCTTTATATAGTTCTCCTCCTGCAGCAAACTCCAAAACTAGATAGATTCTCTTATTGTCATGGAAGTATGTTAGAAGTTGAAGAATATGTGGGTGCCTAAACATGAAATGAACATTATCTAAAAGAAAAATTTTTATATACATAATAAAATTTAGAATATACACCTTAAATGTGTTTGTATTTCAATTTCTCGCATTACTTGCTTTTCCACACGTCCTTTTATTAACTCAACTTTGTATAATGTTTTCAAGGCTACCATATACTGAGTGGTCTTTTCTCTAGCTAGATATACACGGCCAAATTTTCCTCTTCCTAAAGGTGATCCAACTTCAAAATCATCTAAACTCCATTGATATCTGTTTAACAATATAAAAGAAGTAAACTTTTAAAAGAATAATTGTCCGATAGGATATTTTTTAAATATTCTATCTATTTTATATGATCTCTTAAACTAACTATAACCTTGTGAAAATATAAATAATATAGTTATAATATTTAACTTCTGTTATTAAATTATAAACAATTATTTCATATTTTAATAGGTCTAAATATCAACTAAAGTATTTTTTCAACTTTTGACCTTAAAATTGCTTTATAATTATGATATTCATAACCATGATAAAGTATACCTTAGACCTCTGTTGTTGATATGTTCCATCATTTTATAAATTGTGTCATGAATAGCTTCTTTATGTTCATGAGATGAAATCAATGGCATTTTAAATATTTGTCCACTGGCCATTACGAATAGTATATTAATCAATATCTCTATATAACCAAAGGAAAAACATAATATAACATACTAATAAAGTAATTATATCTATTTGTTTGTGTACTAAATGACAGGTATACAACATAATATTTAACCTATGTAACAGAAATTCCTCTATACACTATCAATATTTATTATTATGTTAAGTTTACCACGAATTTTTCAAAATGTTATATTATTTCATCGTTACTTACTCACTTTCAGTCGACTTAGATATACAAAAATATCAACGTAATATTAAAAATAATAAAACGTTGAAGAATTCCAGCAAAAAGTTTCCAACTTTTGCACTTCCTGTAACCACATCTCATGGAGCACATTGGTAACTGACATTTTTTTGTTTGAATTTTCAAACATATGATAACCAGCGACATCTATATTGGCTGTGTTTAGTCACTGACAAGATATTAATAAAGATTGTTAGCCTTATGGGATTTAGAGTACCAGAGAAATCTCGCTGTGCATTAGCGTCCTCTTAGGAATATCGTGGCCAGAATATGAAACATAGCTCGAAATAAGCATGGATGGTAATAATTTGATGATTTTGAAATTTTCAAAAATCGATAAGTTAACAAAAGTTAGGGTACTATTGTAACAATATATTCTTGTGACCAACAAGTAGAATAAATAAATCTAGTATTATTTTTTCTTCCGATAAATAATTATCGAGATATCGAAAGTTAAATATTCAGAAACTTACCAAGTTTTTCTTAAATATCTTAAAAAATATTAGGCAAATAAAAAAATGTTTCAGACAAAAGCTGTTCAAATTAATTGGTAGAAAAAGAAGATATAATAAAAAATTGGGGTTTTCATTAAAAAAAAGTTAAGTTGACCTTCATCTGATCTTAAATGCACGTTTCAAGGTCAAACCAAAGGCACCATTATACGTCTCCTTTATAACTTTTATTTAAAACATTTCTTTTTTCAATGCTTCATTTTTGAGATATTTCGCATTATTAACTTAAATGGCCCATCCTGTCTCATTATGTATTGAAACGTTAATAATTGTCTTGTAATTATTTCTTTATTATTCTTATCAAAAGGTCATATTTGTATGCAATATTTTTTAGAATAAAAAATTAAACGAAAAGGTTAGATTATATTTAGCTTTGGTTATTTATTTAATAATTTCAACGAAGTTTGAAATTAAAATTAGTTATTTTAATTATGTTTTAACTATATTTTAATATTTAGATTTAATTAATTATAATGTATTTTAGTTATATTTTAATCTTTTCGTAGTATTATATAAATAATATATGTAATAATATAATCTCTATATGTAGTATTTATTAGGCAGATTATTCACTATATAATAGGATCTTACATAGCCTTCCTAAACATATTTATTATATCAGAAAATTTAATCGCTATATATATTCTTTATTTCTGAACAGAATGCAGAATAAATACTACTACATTAACTGATTATATCCAAATATTCCAACGAAATGTAACTAATCAACGATGATACTTATTTAAATGTTAACAATCAAAACAAAGCAAAAGAAGGTTAAAAGCGTATTACATACAATAAATTAGGTTTACACAAAAGATGTAAGTCTATTCGTCGTGATTACATAGATATATGTGTACTTTATCTGATATATATATATATATATATCCCCTGTCTATAATTAATAATACATTCAAGTATACCAGTAAACAACGCAATAACATAAATATTTCATCATACATTAAAAGATATAAGTATGCGTGCGTTACATGTCGAAAGAATTTCTAATGATTCATGGTTATTGATCATGTGAATGATCGACAGCATACAAGATAAACAATGCTATTTTTATTTTTGCATGTGTGTAACGTATATTAATCCACATTCATAATTATACAGCAGATGATGTTAAACACTTCTCTAAGGAATACAAAACGCATATAAAGAAACATATATGATTAATAGACTAGCGCATTTTTACAAGGTACAATTTAATAAAATATTGCGTTGCGTACAGCATTGCCTTGTCCTTGTTATTTACAAGCGTATTTAATTTACATAAATTATATGAATAAACGTGGCTACATAAGTAATAGGGCAAACATATCAACACCTGTGTGATAAATCTTGTGTGAACATTATACTTTTAGGCGTAATTATATGTGATTCAAAACTTAAAACATGTACTAATAACTGCAAATCAGAACAATCAAACAAATTAAATCCATATAGTTATTATAAATGTACACAAATGCAATAGGCGTACTATATAAAACGCAATAATTAAAATACCATTTATCACATAGGTCTTTACATTAAAATTATACAAAGATTTCGTCTGGGTCTTGTTTTTTTCGTTTTCACTGGAAAACAATGTATACTGTGCGTAAAGTCTGAAACTTTTATTATGTATGTCTTTTCTTTTGTTTTCAATAAGTATACATATGCTTACACGCTAGTGCGTGATTTATTTTTCGCGTGCATGCAAAGATTCTCTCTACTTCTAATGAACAATGGAATTTTATTGTATATATCTTCGAGATATATTGTACCAATATATACTTGCTTTTATATAAAATGCAAATACCTCGATGCGACCATCGTTAAATCAATGTGTCCACCATTATATTTACTAAGTTAACTCTATGCTCGTGTACCTTGCAACACTGCTACAATACATACAAGAAATTTTCATGATGTTATTTATATTTCGCACTTCTTACATTATTGAAGTGAAATCAGAAAGTTTAAACAAACGCATCGTAAATTATAATTGTATTTACGATGTATATAAATATTACGTTAATTTTTGCAATTAATATATATTAAGGAAAATAATTATGATAAGTAGTAATAAGGTAACATAAAGAAAAATGTGTATGCCTAATCGGTTATTGTATTCCGATTATAAATGCATCTTATGTTTGTGTTCCCTGTTTTACCTTTCTTCCATATAGTTGACACCTTATAAGAATACATTTATTCATAGGCGATGAATACTAGCAATTAGATACAGTGCTATATTATTGCAGAAAACATTGTATAACAGTTATATTGATGTGTTTTTCTAATTAGATATTAGGAAGGAATATGCATTGTTATATGTAATAGCTATTAATGTAAGTGGTAAACTATAAACAGCAGCTACAGTTTGAATCAAATATAAAATGGAAAAAGACCAGACGGAAACAAATATAAAGAAATGAAATTTAAATCAAAATGTTCCAATTTAACACTACACATTTGCTACACGTATTTGCATTTAATACTCTGGCAGTGCAAGGATGATAAATGATGACTGTATCTCATTCCTTTGCCATAAAAAGCCCAAAAACAAATGGGACTGTTAACAATTATTCTTACATAGAAATAAAATAAAGATATTTCTCAATAAATGTAACACACATACATACACACATACATACGTACATACATACATACATACATACATACATACATACATACATACATACATATATATATATATATATATATATATATATATATATATATATACTTATATATACACACACACACACATAAATAAATAACAATTAATACCTGCTCTTTACTATTATGAGTAGAGAAGAAAAATATACAAGTGGATAAATTTTTATTATAAAATAACCAAGATACGCATAAAAAAATAATTGAAGCTCTACGAATTTAATATGCTATTTGCATTTTCTAATTTAAGCTTTTGGAATCTAAAGTCTGTAATCTTGATTAAATTAATTCATAAAGTATTAATTTGAGGAAAAATATAGTACAAATTTTCAGCTATTATTTTACAATAAAAGTCGCAGAAGCAACATTAAGGCTATGTATCAGCAATGAAAAAGAATAACAATGAAATCTGCAACATTTTAAATGATTACATCTTACATATTGTAATTTTTTATGATTTTGTGAATATTTAAAAATTTTAAAAATATATGAACAATAATCAAAATAGTTGAAAGTATATAATGGAGCAACATGAGCGATTATATTTGGATATAAAAATGGAATTATTTAATAATTTTCACAGAAAATAAAGCATGATTTAAAAATCAATATACATGGAGTTAGAGTAATAATATTGTTGCCAAAAAAGAGTAAATAAGAAACTGATCAGCGTAGATCTGGATTATCGTTAACTTGCTTCTTTATACGTAATAATACTGTTGTATACCATTGATCCAATCTTGAGATTGAGTCGTATTCTTTCACTGCTTCTGTAAAGCCTTCAAGATTTTGCTCCTCCAAATGTTCGATCAGTGTCTGTAAATGTATGTCCACAAATTATTAAATAGTATGCAAGCAATGATATAATTAATATAAGAAAAGAAAAATAAAGTACCATTATCAGTTTATATTCTCTAGAATCCTGGAAAGCAGGATACTGTTCCTGATAACGTTCAATAGCATGTTGAGCATTTAATGCATCTATACATAAGTGACACAATGCAGCACGAAAGAAGTATTCCTTAGCACTGTATTTTAACAGGGAACTCTCTAATGATGCGGTGGCAACCTATAGAATAAGTTAATATTATAATTAAATTTGTAAAAATTTACACACACACAAAAAGCATGATACATCACAAAAGTAGACATTTTTAAAAAACTTGACTATGTTGCGTTTCTTTACTATATCTCCTCAATCTTGTTATCGCTATAAATATTTCTACATATTACCTGCTCATAAATTTGAATAGCCTTATCATAATTCTCAAGTTGTGCGGCATATTGCGCAACTTTTAGAAGACACTTGTTTGCAGAGGAATTACTTTCTTCACCACGAAAATAATCCGCTGCTTGCTCATAATGATGTACTGCACGTTCCAAATCAACTGCTTCACTTTCATAAATTTCAGCTATACTTTGATGATGCTTAGCTGCCATTGTAAAACGACCCATGTCAGTATAAATTTCAATAGCTTTTAACAAGCAACTGATTGCCTCTGGAATGATACCAAATAATATCAAGTTGCTTATTTTATAATTAAATCAATAACTAATTGTTCTAATTCAAAATTATTCTTATTAATCATTACCATTTGTATCAGATTTTTTAAAGCAATTGGCTGCATCTACATAATTGTTAGCTGCATCATGACGACTACCAGCTTTGGCATGCAAATCTGCTGCATCATAAAATGCTTTTCCTGCTGAACTCCACTTCTTTGCCATCTTGAACATATTTGCTGCTCGGTGATAACATTCTACTGCTTCTTCAACTTTTGATGAACTTCTGTAAAGTTAATTATTGACTTACTGACTCATTATATAACATTATATAACATTATATAATATTAATAGGACAAAAATATATATGTTAATAGTATATAGTTCTTAATAATAACAGGTTTGACAATGAGTAAAATTAATTAAAACTTAATTTATCTATATAATAAGCATGCGAACAATTAGAATTTCCGAAGAGATATCATAAATAATTGAGAAATCTTGTGGCACACAGAATCTTAGTCATATCTGCCAACAATATTGTCCATAGAAGTTACATATATGTGACATATCGTGTATATAACATGCACACATATAAATGATTTATGCTTGTGATTGTATTAAACGAAGGAAACTAAATTGTAATACGATCGAATGGAAGAATCTAATGAGATTTTTTTAAATCTACAAATATAATTGCGCAAGCAAGTGACGCAAGATACAAAATGAAATGCGAGTAATTTATTAAGAGAGATCCGGGCGAGTTCAAGTGACGAATCAATGCGATTGTTAGCTCACCCAAACAGAGAGCCGAAGAAGCTCCTCGACGACGATAGCTTTCTTTCAGCCTCAGCTACCAGTTGTAATGCTTTCTGTTCGTTGTCGGCCATGATGATCGTCCCTGATTATCCGTTTCTCCGTGGAATTTTTCAGATGTTCCGATTCATCAACTTTATTCAATAACTGCTATCCCTTCAACTCCGTGCACACTGCTACGACGTCACGTCACTAAACAACTAGACTTGACTAGCTCACCAAACAGTGACGAATCGCAAGTGCAACGAGCACTGTATATTCCGGGTAAGCCACAGAATATGCGATTTTACTAGATAGCGAACTATTGACTTATAGACCGATATTACCGACGAAGTAATATAAAGACTGACAGCCCTGGAAAATTTTCGTATTCGCCAAGGAGGTCCCGAGGGGCCCGGAGGTAATTAAAGAGCGATGATAATACCGAATATTTTAGCTATGCTGAAGATAACATAAACATTTAGGGCAAGAGCACAAGCTTTTGCATAACACATAATACATAACGCATAAGAGAATAAACCAATTAGTTTTCTTCATTTCCCTCCTCAGGATAGAAATGAAGAACTCTGAATGGTTGATTCTCTTATGCGTTTTGTATTGCTCTTAAGGCTCGTCTACATTAGCTGTAAGAGTAAGGCTGTAAGGTTGCAAGACACGAAATGAAATATTTTCATTCGCTGACAGCTTACGTTACAGCCTTACAGCCTTACTCTTACAGCTATTGTAGATGAGCCTTTATGAGTTATACAGAAGTCTGTGCTCTTGCCCTTAAGCGGGAAGCACACGCTTTTACATAAAGGCATAATGCACAACGCATAGGGAAATGGACCAATCAGAGTCTTTCATTTCAAGCGTGGCAATAGAAATGAGGAGTCTGATTGATTTATTTCGTCGTGCATTATGCCTTTATGTAAAAGTGTGTGCTTCCCGCTTTATCCCATATTATTTATACTTCGATTACGATCGCAATACAGATTACTAGCGATATAAAAATAGCGTGTAAATAATCGTAAATATCGTATAAATATATCGTTACCATAATAAGTGTCTGAAAAAATTGTTTACTTTTTTCCGAACATGGAGCACTGAATTTCGAATACTTCCGGTGGTCGTAGAAAGTCAGGAGAGGTGTCATTTTCTTCATCTCGTCGAGCACAATTGAATGCTATTCTAAAAGTTCACAAAAAGCGGCTGGTTTAGATTTTCATAAATTTCATGAACCTATAAAAATGAAAATCTAAACCAAGCGCTTTTTATGAATTTTTAGAATTGCATTCGGCTCGTCGAGACAAAGAAAATGACACTTCGCGCGACTTTCTACGACCATCATAAGTATCTGAAAAAATTGTTTACATTTTCCAAAAAACATGAAGTTGTCATTCGCGAGCGAAGTATCATTTTCTTTGTCTCGACGAGCACTACCAAATGCAATTCTAAAAGTTTACAAAAAGTGCCTAGTTTAGATTTTTATTTTTATAAGCCCATAAAATTTACGAAAATCGCACACTGACGCGATTAGCGACGAACAATAAATGATATCTAATAAGAGTTCCGTTTTAAAGAAGAAATGAAAGCTTTTTCTTCTTAAAACAGAACTCTCATTAGATATCGCTCATAGCACGTCGCTAGTCGCGTTCAGTATGCAATATCCGCAGATTTCTATAGTATAACTAGACTGAAAAATACTGAAAAATACTAGCATTATTTCATCCTTGGCTGCGTTCCGATATTCACTGTCAGCACTAAAAATCTATAGTATACGTGATGCAAACTATGTATTTTCAGTACTGGCAGTGAATATCGGAACGCAGCCCTTGTTTAACATTCAGTGAAAAATAAGTATTGAATAACGCCGGCTACATCTGTTGCGAATTTAAGAATGCATCCAACATGTAAAGCAAGGAGAGCATCCGAGTGATATTTTCGAACGCACCTCTAGCAGTATTTAACCTGCTGCTAACCAATTTTTAAATATTTACTTTGCAAATTTAATCGATTAATCAGTAAATCGATTTTTTTTTAGAAAATAATCGATGTCATTTCAATTTCTTTTTTATTAATCAATATTTTAAACATTGATGTATTTTCGAACATAGCCCACCCCTAGAACAGACCCATGAAAAGATCTCCGAACATTTCCGAATACAAAACGGAAGAGAGAATACATCCAGCCACCCGGGTGAAATTTTCGGACGCAGTCCTGGTCTACTCGAATACGCTATAACACACCTGCAAGTGCCATGATCTTTTCTGACAGTTGTGATGTGATACGATATTTTATCAGGATTCTTCAATTTGCTTCCACTTTCTGATGGCAGACGTTAACAGCGGTTATGACATTCGTGGCGAACGAGCTAAATCGACGATGACAATCATGTCAATTGCATGTCAATGGCTTCGTCGATAACCATGGGAACTAGTCGCATTTGCCGGCATTATTAGTGTATATACTGTATTTTAGTGTATATACTGTATAGATTTTTTTAATTGCATACAATACGTACCTGATTAATTAGCACGTTAACGCTGTATATTATCGCTTATTGCATATAATACCAATGTCTAGTTTACGAAAGAAAACGTGCAAGAAAACTACTGAAACGAAAAGGACCGACGATTTGGGAGGTTAAGTATCCATTTACTAACTTATTTATAAGATCTAATTTACATATCGTTATATGGTGCAAAATGAGTTCAGTGTAGATTTTTATTTTAACATATGAATTTATAAGCTACTCTTGTTCTATATTTTTTTTTCACTGTATAAGAAGAAATTGATTTATTTCCTAGATAGAATGAGTTTTACATTATATTATGATGATTATGAATAGTATTTATCATATTTTATAATCTTATATATCAACAGATGTAACTATTGATGATTTTGCTAATACTTTACAAATCCATGCGAGACTCAAAAAAGCAGCCACAAGTGTTTCTATCAAAGGTTAAGAACCATTGATAAGTAATTTATGTTGTAAACTTTATTTCAACATGGTTTGAATGATTTGTTCTCGATCTAGCTTAGAATATATTTAATATCTGATAAGAAAATTTATTTTTCTGAACATTTGTTAAGAATTAAGTTGTTATCAGATATCAGCTATATTCTAAACTGGATTAAAAAAAGTAAATTGTATTGAAATCAAATATACTTCTTTCTATTATAATAAATTTTCTTAGCTTTTAATCAATATATGTTATTTGTAATTTATTTAAATTTTATTTAGTAAAACAAGGAGCAACATTGAAAGAAAGATATATATGGGATGAAACAAATAAAAGCATATTACAAGATAATAAAGGAAATATTGACAAAGGTAAGTAACAAGCATTATATAACAGATGAATATTATTTAAAGTTGTTTTATATATAATAATTGTTTTTAGCAGAATCTTTTACCAATATAAGAAAAGGTAGAAGAAAATGGAGGCCACTTAGTCAAACAGATAATACTAAAGAAAAAGGTAAAATATATAGTCATAATACATTGAAAGAAACTCTAAAGTTTTGAACAATTTATCTTCAACATGATAAATAGATATTTTTAACATTTTTTTTATATTTTATAGATGGCATTGATTATCCATTGGACATATGGTTTATAATTTCTGAGTACATACCACCTGAAACTGTAGGAAAGTTTGCAAGAATTTGCAAAAGTTCTTATTATGTAACCACTACTGCAAAATTCTGGTTTCATCTATACAAAGTGTAAGTTAATTATACTACTTTGTAACATATGATTTAAATAAAATCTATAATTTTAGGTATCACAAATATGTACCAGACTTACCTGAGCGTTTGCAACCAGAATGTATGATGCGCCAGCATGGATTAAGAGCTTGTGTTATCAGAGCATTACATTACAATTACTTTACTTGGTTATTACAACGTGAAATAGATGATGTATCTTATCTAAGACAAGAAGAACCACATTCCCTTGTGAAAAGAAAATGTACCCATATGTGGCATAAAGTAAGTTTTTAAGTTATACTTCAATAACACTTAAACTCTTGATTTAGATAAAAATGATATAGATATTTGTTTACATGTTTTTATCAGTAATTATACAATTACTTAGAATCTAGTCTTTTTGTACAATATTTAACATGATATGTTTTAGGAGGGAAAAATTCGATGGTATTTCTTTTTCAAACTAAAGGAGATTTCCAATGCTCCAAAAAATAATAGTCCGTTAAAGGAAAGTAAAAAGTGTAACAGTGAAAAAACTGAATTTATCGAAATGTTGGAAGATGTGGCTATGAATTCTGATAATGGTTGCAAAGTGCTCAGAGTATGTGATATAAATTTTTCTTAGTCATTACAACAACTGAACATGTTGCAATTTCCATTTAACATGTTTAATAATTCACAGGTAACTTGCTTAAAATATTGTATGTTACCGCCAGTAATCGGATTAATCTTGCAAACAGTATCAATGAGCTTAATGCCCGGTTATAGAAAATATCGACTTCTACTTGGATTTGGAACATCTGTTATTCCTAGTACACTAACCAATGAAGTAATACTTAGCGATGTTACTGGTTACCGTATTTTAGATTGGTGGGATCCCTATTATCCTCATCATGATGCAGTTTACACGATCGATTTCCGGCAAAGTGATTCTGATTAAGACTCATTGTACAGTCAGATGATTAAATGTTGCAACACTTCTTCAATGAGTTTCACAATATATTTCGTATCCAATAGAAAAAATATTAAGAAACAAAGAAAAAATAAAAAAAGAAAAGGAAATTGTTTCCTGAAAATTGCTAAAAACTAATTTTTTCTTATTGGGCACGAAATATATTATAAAACTTATCAAAAAAAGATATATCTTTAATCAGCTTACTATACAAATATTCTGTACTTTGTATATAAAGTTGAAAAAATCTATAAATTTTATAAAACGATTACATATACATGTATACTGATGAGATGATGAATGTAAAATAATGCGTTCGCTTCAATCAATACCCTTTTCTTAATATTTAAACACGAATAACTTTGTCATATCAATTACGACAAAATTATACGGATGAAAGACAGATAATAAGGACAATATACGTGAATTATATAAAGACGCTTATGTACATCATAGAATGTATAAGAAAAATATGTGTAATACTTCAAAATAAAATCTCACGTATGTATAGCTAGATATAAAGTTTGGATGTATGTCATTCATCCAGGATATAAAGTTTGGATGAATATCATTCATTCAAGTTAACGTATCATTGCAATATGTCCACGTAATAGCGTTGATTATTGACAAAACAGTGGCGTTGTTATTGATCCATTATTGAATCACATGTTGTAATATAATTGAAAATCATCATTTTTTCATAGCTGCTTCTACAGCATCTATCAGGTCTTGCAGATGATGTATATTAGTAGTAGAAATGTTAAGATCTTCGATCTGAAAATTATGCAAATTACAATTATGCAAATATAAAAATATTATATTTCATAGATATGATATATATTTATGACTTTACCATATTTGCGTAACCATTTACGTCCACTTTAAGTTGAATATGTATCTTTTCGTCGTCGCTAGTTCCTTGTGATTCTGAAGAAAGAATCCCGGTAGTTTTGTCGCGAATTTTCTTCAATCTTCTTAAACTCTCTTCAGTTTTTTGTACGGATGTTAATACATCCGTAACAAATAGCAAATAACTAAAATCAAGTTCAATATATAGAAAATATGTATGCCTTTAAAGTGTTTTTATATTTATATTTCTTAAACTATTTTATCTGATATGTTCTTCTGTTGTTTTTTTTTATTATTTACCTTTCTGTTAGCGATGACAACGTTAATTCTAACCAGTGACCAATAGTTTCGGGAATGATCTTATTATAATCTACATGGAAATTGGTAAGAGGAACTATTGCATTTTTTACATAAGAACAAGGTTTAGTCGGTACATCTCGTTTCGTCCTTCTAAATAATCTAGGAATGTCACTGACTTGTTTCAAGTGTATTATACATTGTTCCGAGAGCTCATTCACAACCTCTCTTGTAACTGATGGTAAAAAATTTACTAGACTTTTAGATGTCTCACTCAGAGAGTCTGGAACAGAAGCCATATAGCGAATGTTAATAACACGTTTTGTAATAATATATATCACATTTTTTGTTCATTGTACATAATTACCTTCTAATAATTTAAATATAGTAGCATTCCCATCTTTAATTTTGTATTTTACCATTTGTAAGAAGGATGGCAATGCATTTACTAGTTTCTCTATATCAGTGTATAAATATACTAGAAAACTCAATCTTGTAGAATGCTCAAAGTCATTTGAATTGTTAGTTTCATTTATTACAGGCCATACCTTCAAATAAGATATATACCTTATTTTATCATGTATAGTAAGATACTATATTCATAAAAATAATTTTCAGATTTATAGTTTATATGCAAAAATCACGTTATAATAAAGTAAAAATGAAAACATACTTGTTTTATTGCATTTTGACACCAAGTCTGATATCTCGAACAAATTTGAAGGCTGAGTTTCCAAAACCTGTAACATTAATGTTAGTAGCATAAACAATGTTATTAATTTTATAAGAAAACAATTTTACTGAATAATTGCTCACTTGTGAAATAATTGGTACAAGTAGATATCATCAGCCCAAATTCTTAGTAAATTATCCCAAATTATGCAAGTTGCATGAAGTGAAAAATCTTTTTGTATCAGTGAAGTCAGACTACCCTTGACTGAATCTGGTGATACTGCTTCGGTTAATATTGTTTCCACGTATCCAGCTATTTCTTGAAATCGAATTTGAAAATATACTGGTAAATTCCATTTCTTAAGAAAACCTTTATATTGTGGATGATTCCTCAATGCTGCTAAAGTTTCAGATGTGACACATTCCATTTCTAATTTTGTTAAAAATTCTAACGTAGCTGTATATCTCTAAAATTATAATTTATATAATATATTAATATAATATAATATATTAATTTATATACTCTTCTTTATGAAAAACATATTTAGAAAGATTCTATCTACCTTATGAAACAATACTGGATCTCCAGGAGCAAAAATAGATTTTATATATTGCTCAATTTTTTCCTCGACTTCAACCCAAAAGCTATTCACCAAAAAATTAAATCCTTTCACAGATATTCTGTAATCAACATTTATTATAACAACCATTGTATTAATTAAATATATTTATAAGTACATTTATAAATCAACGAGATAAACATAATATAAATACAACAAATACCTGTCAGAATATAGAGTAATATCTAATAGTTGTTTCAATTCTACATTTAGAATGTTTAGTAGCTTGTGATAAATACTTTGTAGACCAAGTGGATCAGTTTGAAGATTCTCTTCATTAATCATATTATAAATTAATGGTCTTATCAATTCATATCTCACTAATTCCTCAGTACTTGATATTTTGTCAAGTGTAACATAAATTCTAAGGCAACGAATCGTCAAATTTGAATTCTTTTCCTGTATACATGCTAAGAATAACTCATTCAGGCAAGTTAAATATAAGTTTTCTAATTCAGTGCTTTCCTGTTACAAAACAATTATTTTAATTGATTATAATTTGTTTACCACTTTTTTTTATAAAAATATATACCTTTTCTTGATCCACTGAGATATCTAATTTGCACCTAGATGTATGAAATTTTAATTGATTCACTTCAATTGCTGCTTGTTCTAAAATATCAATCTTAGTAGGATGTTCCATAAATGTTTTCATAGATAATATGGAAGAAAGCTTCTTCAGTGATTTGTATACATATTGTAAACTGTTTAAACTTTGTTTACGTTCTCTGATTTTCAGATTGTCATTTAAATTAGTTGAAATAGCTATAATTTCATCATCCAAGGCTTGCCATACTTGCTGTCAGAAATGAAAAATTGAGAAATAATTTTGTTATTACAAGTAAACTATATATTATAAATTAAGAATGCAACTATAAAGAGTAAAATTAATATTTTTTTATATACATTCTTCTCTAGTTTACCATAATTTCTTCTCTCAGCTGTCCTAGCGGTGATTGCAAATCATTAATAGCTTTATCCAGACCAATTAAATTACTGGATAGGTTCACAAAATCTGTATAATCCCTATTAATTAGATCAATCATGGCAGATCTCAATAGTTTCAAGTACATGCCAAGATCATCACGCATTGTCTCAAGCTTGCCATTTTTTCTATGCTCTTGCAAAAAAGCATCAACATCAAAATTATCCTACAATAAAATATGTATAAAATAACGTAGCTAATACATATGCATATATGTTAAATTATATTGGTGGAAAGTTGATTATTATTTAAATAAATAAATTTGGCAATAATTGAATCAAACCTGTATAAAATCAAGCTCAGAAAAGCACAGATCTTTTGGAGCTTTTGGCAAAGTAATATTATTGTTAGACATAATTGTGTATTTATATCTTGTAAAATACTTTTTAACTCGAAATTAACTAAAAATGATCATCTCTGCCCTCCACACTTGTGATAAAATAATAGTTAATTTCTTTGTCGCTGCAAACTTCAATATATTCGATACTTAAAGATTTTCAGTCGCTAATCTTTATTGGTATGTTCTTTTTAGCTGCACTGTTAGTGCAATAAATTAAAGCCAGCGGCACACGGTGCTTGTTTTCGTGCTGGATTGCTTGCTGGATGAAAATACTGCGTTCTAATTGGCGCTCTGATTTCCATCCATCTTCGGAAATGCACCAATCAGAACGCAGTATTTTCATGCAGCAAGCAATCCAGCACGAAAACAAGCACCGTGTGCCGCTGGCTTAAGAGAATCAAACATCTGTGCATGCGTGAATTGGACAAGGAGAAAGGGTATGTAAGTAATATGGTTCATCCAATTAGAAGAAATGTGTTTTGATTCAACCAATCAGACGTGAACGTCGGACACCAGGACGGTACATACTTTTCGGGGTCATGTATTGAGTCGGAGTTAGCAGTCTAGTTATATTAGAAGTCTGTGGTCTTTCCCCTCGCCTCGCAACGGCAATAATTGCTGGCTATATTATCTTGAGCGTATCTAAAGCAGTCGATATTATCATCGCTCTTTAATTATCTCAGGGCCCTTGGGGCTCCCTTGGCCAATACGAGAATTTATCCATGGCTGACAGTCTTAGGTAGTCATTGCTAGAATTTGTCAGTTGCGAAGAGGCAAAATGGGAAGAATTCTCGCTTAGCGATAAGATTGCCGCTGACCCACTTTGTGGCTATTCCTGCCGCACGGTCTGCTCATCGGTGGTGAGACAAAGATGAAGAGCGATCGTCTGTTCTTTTCTAACTTTTCTTCTTACTATTTTTGTAAGAAAGTGGAATGAACAAGAATCGTGCACACTTTGCTGTTACCATCAGGGCAGACATGAGGTTTGTTTTCTATTGCTGAACTGGCTGTACTAACTTGCACTTATTTTCTTCTTCTCTCCTTTTCACTAACTTCTAGATGTATATCTATTTCTTTTTATGTTCCCTGAATATACACTAGTTCAGCGATAAAAAACAGACCTATAGTGAGCATAAATTTTCTCAGAGGACGCGTCGGAAAAGCGCCCCGGAACATCCGGCCCAATGGCTGCTTTCAGACTTCTTTCTATTCATATAAATGTGAATTTTAACATATCACTTGCGCGGATGCAAATTTCAATTAAAAAAATTGTCATAAAAAAATATATATAAAATAATGAAGTGAAACACAAAAAAACGGATGCATACGGGAAAGAGGAGAAAACCTCTGTTACGTGTGTGTGTGTGTGTGTGCATATATATGCTTACCGTGTATGCAACTGTGTATGTACATAACTTGAAATATAATAAAAACTCAGAATCTCTAATACGTACGTCATGAAGTTCTGCATGATGAAATAATTTCTACTATCGCTATAATGAAAATTTAGTATTTATATTATGTATTATATAATGAAAATTGAATTTCCATTATGTACACAATGAGAATTAAATTTTCATTAGTTCTATAATGAAAAATTAATATTTTCGTTATATGTATAATAAAAACTGTATTTCTATTACATTCATAATGTTACGTCCATAAATTCGAAATTTCAATTATGTACAAAATGAAAATTTTTAATTCCTTTTATGTCTATAATAAAAATTCGGTATTTCTATTATTTATATTAATTTATATTAAGCACGTAAAATTATGTATTATATTGATGTAACTACACGCGATACTGGTTTCTGCAATAACTGCGGAAACTTAACGATAACGAGACTTTAGTCATCATCCACGAAATACAAGGAAAGCCGGAAGAGAAGTTCAGATAAAGCTGTAACGCCGAGGCTGTATATTCACTATTACGAACAACGCTATTCAGATGTTAAATGGTCCCCCTTGACTCAATTTCTGGACTCTCCGCATATAAAGTAATAGTGAAGTTGTTAGCGGTGCTACATAAAATGGGCAATTTTCAATTCGGACGATTAGAGGGCTTTCCCGCGATATATTCTCCGCATCATACCGCAGTGACAGTGGACGTGATCGAGACCATATTAATCGCAGTTTTCGTCATTATCTCGATTGCTTATATTAGTATCATACCAAGTTACCGGAAAAGACAAGTAAGTACGACGAAAACTTCTTATAAATTTGAAATATCACTGATGGATTTTTTCAAAATGTTTATACACGTTTGCGTCATATTATATGAATCAGTTAATGAAAAATTGCAATGAATATATTTATGTTCCAAAAGTTATTTTCGAAAATAATCTCACAAACTTACTTTGGAGTTCTTTCTCTTTAGATATTGATTTTACAATTCATTGTACTTAATACCGCGTTAAATACTACAGACAGCACATATGTCCAAAACTGAGACATAAGACGTCTTTAAGACATCTTTAAGTCGTCTTTAAGATGTCTGAAAATAAGACATCTTTAAGTCGTCTTAAAGACGTCTTAAAGACGTCTTATGTCCTAGTTTTGGACATTGTGCTGTCTGGGTACAGGATGTCCCATTTGAAATGCTCCAGGTAAATATCTCGAAAAATATGGGAGATACGGAAAAATGTTTCAGACAAAAGTTGCATGGTTTCAAGAGAGCCATATGATGAAAATATGGATTTGACCTTAAGTTGACCTTTTCAAGGCCAGGTCAATGTAATCGATGTTTTCTTAAACGGAACTTCCTATTTTTTATTGCATATTCTTGTAGCCCTTGTCGAGACGTTATTAAAACACTACCCATTTTTGTCTTATGCCCAAGCTATTGCCAAGATATGAAACTTCAAAGTTGATATCACCGGCATTTTTCCGGAAGATAATCGAGCATTATAAAACTAATCAGAAATACAATTGTAGGAATAACCCAAATATATAAATAAGATTTATCAGCGAGAGAAAGTGCAATAGGCGAATAATAATATTTAGCGCTCTATGTCGATAAAAAATTCGTACTAGTGGCTTGAAATGGAATTCAAAGCATTTATTAATAACAGACAAGAGACAGTAGAATACTTCAATCTCCCCGCGATGTACATCGGGTAATGCGAATGCCGGCGGTATGTCAACTTTGAAACTTCATATCTTGGAAATGGCTTAGGCAAAAGACAAAAATAGGTAGTGTTTTGAAAACCTCTTAACAAGGGCTACAAGAATATGCAATAAAAAAAAGGGAGTTCTATTTAAAAAAACATCGATTACATTAACCTGGCGTTAAAAAGGTCACTCAAGGTCAAGTCCATATTTTCATCATGTGGCCCCCTTCAAACCATGCAACTTTTGTCTGAAACATTTTCCCGTGTTTTTCATATTTTTCGAAATATTTGCCTGGAGCATTTAAAATGGGACGTTCGATAGTGATTTCACACGAACTGGTTTTCACTAAGATTCTAAACTTTCTTCCTGCATAAATTCAATATTCAATATACTATTAAAACTAATTTTTCGTTATTGTACCTACATGATTATCAAGAGCATCTACATGACCATCAAGGTCACTTTAAGCATCGTCATTGGATGTCTACTAATCGGTGAATACTTCAAATAGAACTTTTGACTTTCAATTTCACCAGTTTAATTGAACATCAATTTTGCAGTGGAGAATTTTGGTCAGAAATGGGAATATGGCAGAGCAAATAGTACAACACCTTATCGGGCCGGTGTGGGTGAGGAAATCGAGGCCCGATTGGAAGTCAAAATAGGACTAAGATCGGTGAACATCACGTTGAAAGGTAATTCGTGAGAATGAGTCGAAAATCAAGGTAACAGAGTTCGTTAAAAGTTTCACGTTGAACATAAAAAATACATTAGCGAGAAGGAAAATTGGAGAAATAAAATGACTTAGAATAGGTAATAAAAGATAGAATGATAAATAAAAAGATAAAATTAGTAAAACATGACACAATTCGTTAGACTTTTATCGAGGGTTTTTCAGCTGAACCAAAAGAAAACACAACGCTCGCGATGGAAACGATCGATTACAATGAAAGATTTCCTTGGACATGGGATCAGGGTAGAATCGGTTTCGGGCCTTATGGTAGATATTATTGCGAATAAATACTCCATTTTTCATCAATGTCCACATAAAATAACGTAAATGAAAATTTCTGTAGCCGGATTACTACAGAGGACCTTCCGCGAAAGCCAAAGGAGAGGTTTGCCGATTCCCATTTTATGGATCGCCGAATATTTTGTTATTGATGGGGAAGGCATTCGATTCGGGCGGTTTTATCGAACCGCTGGCTGGTATTGTCACATTTTGCTTTGGTAAGTATGAAAAATGGAGATGTGAGATAGAACTATGTAAAACGTCACTCTGCTTCTTTTGCTCATGTTGAAGCACGGAGAAGACAAACTCGAGTTTGAATGAGCTCCACGAGTAATAAGCCAGATGAAGAAATAAATATCTTTGCATATTTACTTGTCACAAAGCAAAATCCTAATAGCATTATAATCTTGAATCTGTAAATGAAGATAAGAAATCATAGAGATCTTTCTTTAAAATAAAGCTACTCTTAGAAAGATACTTCAACGTAAAAATTTGAAACTATCCATGATTCGCAGGACGGCTTTCGCTTGTTGGATCTTGGCTAACATTTTCCTGCAATCTGTGAGTCGGTATTCCGCTTACTTAATCGGCATAATCGGCAGCTTACAGTTGTTGACTTGCCTCGTGTGGATCTCTGTGCACAATCCGATTCCGCTTGTGATCCCTTTCGAGAAAGACACCATTAGGATCACGCTGGGCACACACTTCTGGATGACTTTTACATGCGGTGATTGATCAGATCAATGATCTATTTGCAGAAATGATCTTAGGACTTGAAATAATCTTAATCTTGATGTGTATATGTATGTGTGTATGTGTGTGTGTGTGTGTGTGTGTGATCCTTAAAATTTTATTTTTTTAGGTGACATTCTTGAGATTTTGCATCTTAACACAATTAAAATTTACGTAAAGTAGTTTTAATTTCCACGTTTCCTTGTTTTAAATTCTTAAATCACCAAACTCAATATTGACAGCAACAAAATCGTTGTCACTGACTCGCTTGCTTAATTTATCCTTTTAACAAAATTCGAAGAATAATCTTTTCTACACTGGTGACGTTTTTTGTTACTTTTATATATATCTTCTATATATATGCATCTCCAGGTATACTATGTGTCCTTCTGGCGATCGTAATGATATTCATGGATCTACGTTATCCCAATACGTTATCCACATTTTTGGAGATAGATCCGCTCGGCCAATATGACGAATTAGTAATGCGTGAGTAAACATTGAAAACTTTTAACTTAATTACTTGTGTGGAATGTCCCGAAAGGGCTTTAGCTTTTGAAGCGTTCTGTAGAAAATATTCGTTTTAATCAACAGGGGGTAGCCAAATGGATGACATATTGCGCAAAAATGTTCGTATGGACAGCTCGATAGAAATGACTTCAACACAAGACAGAAGAAACACTGGAATGGTAAGAAATAATGTTAAGAAAACATTTTACAGTTCAAAGGAATGTGCAATGCAAAAGAAGGTAGTTAATCAACATACATAAAAAAAATTGCAGATGGTACTGAAAAGACGATCAACCATAAAAAATGCACAAAAATCGCTCTTTCGCGCCCCAGTACCTATGAAGATCGAGATTTACGACGACGTAGCCATTTACGAAAACCAAATGGTTGCTGGGTATGTTTCTTCATTTTCAGACAATATAAAAAATAATTTAACAGTAAAAGATATGATTGTTTGAAAGTATTCTTTCGTTGAGAGACACATTCCTTTCATACGACTCATTGTTCGCATGTTATTACAAAGTAACATATGTAAAATGTTGCTATAAACACCGGCTCCTAAACTCTCGATAATTTTGCCTTTATTCTATGTATTACATTAAAACTGATTTATATTTATGTATAGAAGTTTATTACACATATATGCAATAAATTTCTATATATTAGACTAAAACACACGCTACAATTAAATCGCATATCATAGCACACTGTTTCTCACGATTGTTTAAAGGCCATCCAAAGCACCTATGATAGAAATAAGCGACGACGTTATCAAGCCGCCGCCTGTCCCGAGAAAGAAGCGAACAAAGCCAAAAGCCTAAGCGACAACCAGCCAGTAATTGACGATGGCTTCTAGTTATCAACGAGCGAATGGATCATCGCATCCGAAAGGAAGAAGCTCTCAAATGATGTGAAGTTGTATATTTTTTTCTTCTTTTTTGTTACTGTATCAATACATAAAGATAAATGAAGATTTTCAGAAACTGACGAAATTATTGAATGAAACTTCGTCAAGTCGCATAACCTGTCCCATTTAATTCTCCGATTCGGCAGTCTTCTCTTTGCTGTCATTGCTCTCCGAAGCGGATCTGCCCTTCTCCTCCGATTTCGACTCTGACTTGTCGCTGGATTTTTTCTCCTTGCTGGACCTCTTTTTCTCACTCTTGCTCTCTTTCTCGGGCCTCTCCCGATCGCTGTCGCTCTTCTTACCGTTGTCCGACTTATCCTTACTGCGCCTTTCCCGGTCCTTGTCCTTAGATTTATCAGAGTACTTGGATTTAGACGACCTGGACTTGGATTTAGAACGCGAGCGTCTAGATCTCGACTTGGAACGTTTGCTACGTGAACGTGAGCGACTACGACGTCGGGGCGATCTCTTTTTCCGCTCCTTCGATCTGGACGGTGATCGACGTGATCTGCAATTAAGTGAGAGATTAATCTTCCCTCCGAGTTCACTGCGTAATGTCTGTTTATTAAGTGTGCTAGAATTTGCAATATACTAACGCAACATAATGATTTAGAAATATATAAAATTTTTATCTTCATCTTTTTTAAATACGTTTTTACCGTTAAGATGTTTTACAATGTCTCGAAGTCGTAAGTCAAATAGATAAAAGTGTACAACATCAACATAATAGACTTGCGAAAAGCCCTTAGTACCTTGATCGACGTGATCTGGAACGTGATCTGTGGCGGCTGCGAGAACCGCTGCGTCGTCGCGATGGCGAGCTGCGCCGGCGCTCCTTCGATCGAGAACGTTTAGAGCGCGAACGATGACGAGATCGCGAGCGTCGATGGCGTGACCGCGATCTTTTGCGCGATCTGGAGCGCCGGCTGCGGCCGCGCGAGCGTGAACGGGACTTCCGACTGCGCGAGCCACTTCTACTGCGCTTATCTTTGGAGAGCATGCCGATCATAGGATCGATCGCCGCCGAGATGAGATTGTGCGCTTCCTTCACCCGCGACATTGCCTCCTCGATCTCCTTCTGTGCGGCCTCGTTACTCTTCGCCTCCGGCTTCGCAATTGCCTGGGTCGAGTGGTAGATCTTAATCGGACGTTCCGCCAGCGATTTGCCATTCAACAACAGTGCAGCAACTACAGCACCCTGCTCCGACAACTCCACTAGCGCATAATGTTCAGTATCCGAGTCCCTGCTGCACATACGCAGGTACTTGATCTCCACATTGTTGTTGCTGAAGAATTCCAATAGCTGCTCAGCGCTCACAGACGCATCCAGATTCGCCACTATCAGTGTCCGCCGAATCTCCTCAATACGTCTACTATCCAAATGGCCTGGCAGGTGTGGATAAGGTGGCAATCCATTCGCTTCCAGCTTGGGATCCATAGTAGTGATGACATGATTTGGAGGGATACCTTCGATGGCATTCACCACATTTGGTGGCAGTTTTGGTTCTGATGGGTAGAGACCTGAGAAAAATTATTAAATTGTAAATAATTATAGGTTCGTAGAGCTTTATATTTTTAGACACTATTCTATTATTCTGTGATCTTATGATATATTCTGATACCTCTCTAGTTATAGTCTCAAACTGTCAAGTATTTTATATTTGTGTTTGCGTTAATTTATATTTCCATATATTTCTGTAATATTTTATACTTGCCTGGCACAACTGTGCCATTGTTGGTTAGTTCTAGAGCACGTTGTTCATCCGGAATATCTCCATTTTGGTAAGGGATTACAATAAGTGCACGGTCGATGAAGACTGTGTTAGTCATGTGCTGCGCCACAGCAACACAGCCCTGGTCGTGGAACTTGATATAGCATATGCGTGACTGTACGGGTACGGCAACGTCTCTGATCGTAGGATATAATCTGATATCTTCAATTTTGCCGAGATATCCGAAAAGAGTTTGCATTTGGTCCTTGGTAGCTTGAGGTGCGATGTTAGTCACCTGAACAACTTTCGTCGAGCCGACCGCCATTCTGGACACGTTTTACCGCTCGATTCACTCAACAAAGCACAACAAAAGTTGCGGAACGAGGTTATATTGATTCATTCAATCAGATTTTATCTAAATCACGTCATATTTATCGTTCAAACATTATCTGCATTATGAACGGTTGCGCGCAAGTGTAAATTTTTACAAAATAATTACACTTTATCCCACAACGAAAACACTACTCGAATTTTCTCGTTATTTTACTCGATCTTACTAAACAACGATTAGAGAAAAAGACGAGCTGAAATTGGCTATACCACTGACGAGACGCTAATAAAGATCGTTGGTCTCACGAGATTCAAAGAAAGAAATCTCTCCGAACGCTAACGCCCTCTTAGGAATATTGTAGCTGGAATATGAAGCTGTAGAGCTCGAATAAGCATAAATGGTAACAGATATGGAGTAATGGGAAAAAGATATCGGAAAGTATCGAGAAGGTAACTAACACTATGTTTTATTTAAATGATATGTCTAAATTAAAGGAAAAACAAATGATTTAACAATCAGTTAACTTACCGAGAAGTTGGAACAACCGACCCTTATCGTATAATCTTAAACGTATTTTTCACCTATCATGTAGCAGACTTATTAAGTAAATATACGATTTGTAATAGTCTTCCTTATAAAGTGATTTAACAAATTTCTTAATGTTATATTCCTTCAAAACAACTTTGCAGCATATGTTGCGTAAGTTGAGGAAAATTATATCACTCTCGTTTTATTAAATTACTAATCTTAAAGATCTTCTTACGTCGTTATATGTACGACTTCATTAAATTATTAAATATGTGTGAATTGTCCTCAGAGGAAAATTAACTGAAGAATTAATCTGTTAATTTACGATGTGTTTTTGAGATAAAGCACATGTATTGCCTATGCCTGTGAGCAAAAGCAATAATTTTGTTACTTATACATATACATATATATTTATTCTATATTTACTGCCAGGGAAGGAGATTGTTTGTTCTCCGGCAATATAATAATTAAGTATCCAACGTACGGCCTATGCCAGAAAATTTTATATTCCTACCTCAGAGGTAATCATCCTTTGAGTATTGAGTAAATTAATTGAAAGTATTGAGTAAAATTAATTGAAAAATAAAACCGGAGTTAACAAGTTGAAACAATTGAAGTTTCACATATACGTCAATTATAAGCCCTCAGGGACTACCTCTTCCCCTTTCTCTATACTTCAAAGTTGAAAACTAAATTCTACAAGACATAGAAACAAGATAGAGATACAAATGTTGTGTTATCTTCGGTATAGCTGAAATGATCGGTACTCTCATGACTCTTAAATTACCTCCAGGCCCCGCGAGGCCCTTTGCCAACGAAATAATTTACCCAGGGCTGACAGTCTTTAGCATTACTTCATCAGTGGTTATACACTGTATTCATAACTAAAATCGAATCGGAGCAACGCCGCTATCATGACGTTTGGTACCTGATATATTGACTCGATTATAGCACATTTGAATTTTTTTCAAAAAGAGTAGCTTATTACAATTAATATTTTTTAACTTTTCCAACAAGTTCCAACAAGTAGAATTTTTTATCTAAAATATAAATTGCCGAAAAATATATAGGTAATATAAAAAACTTAAGTAAGAACCTGCGAAGATCCATAACAATAATTGAATTAATTTAAGTATTATTAATTAATTAAAGTAAACTTCACTTTGAAATTATTGTTCTGAGTAATTTCACAGGATATTATCATGTATCGGAAATTTTTTCCATATCGATATCTCATTCATTTCCATCTTTTAAGAACAAACCCGTAAATATCTTTGAATCACTTTTTCATTTATTTACGCAAATTTTTTTGTAACAATCCGTGTCGACGTTCTCTTGCCAACCTTACACTCAACTACTTTCGACGCGAGGTCATGTTCCTTGAGAATCGATCTCGTTGATCTTTAATATTTCATAGCTATAACAAGATGATTTGATTATTCGTAAAATGAAAGGTGACAGAAAGAGTACTTTGTGAGAAATGACGTCGAAGATACGATTGTTCCGCCTCCGTGACCAATTTGACGAGGCATGCATTTCGAAGACATAAAATCAAAAGCTCGTTCGCGTCATTACGCGCAACCCTCCATGAGCAAGAGCGCACTTACGCGCTCTTTTTCTGTCGGGAACTTCTAGCAATATTATACGTTGTTCTTGCCCGATAATCCTGTCAGACTTCTCCCCATTATCCTATCAGCCATGGATCACCACCCTGAGCGATCCCCGGATATACTGACAACCACCACGGTCGATGACGTCCCGGTGCACTGTTATCGCTCGTATGCTCGTCGTATTCACCGAATACTATATCTCGGTGGTGTTTTACAAGTCCGCTCCGTGGTTCAGTCGTACGTCATAGGCATCTTGGTGATCTTCATGTGTTTCAGCCAAGTTGTCTTCGTGATAAACTTCTGCCGGGACTACTCTGACAATTTAATGATCGTGTCAAAGTGCTTCGGCCTGGCCAGCAGTATCTTCACGCCTGTTTTAATGGTAAGCAAAACGTGCTTTATATGCATGTAGAAGACGTTGTTCATTTTTCGTTCGTCTAAAGGCTATTCACACAGTTAAAGAAATCATCTCAATAACTTATACTCAAAAATTCTCACGGAGTTTGCCCTTTAAAGAATTTTCTTGAAGAAAGTTACTGTACAAAATATTTCATTTGGAAGCATTTCCAATCCAATTTGCGATTATGAGCTGGCTAACAATTTAATTTCTCCAAATAGATGAATTTCTAATAATCCTATTTTAATCAGTGGGTGAACACAACATGCTCGTTTGTTTTTTCTTCCAGTCGTGTTGTTTCCTGGTGAAACGGAAGAAGTTGCTCAAGCTGCACAAAACGCTGAATGATCTCTTCGAGCAGGAACTGGCACGAGACCAGAGGACCAAGACGACCATGCTCGCTTCTTTGTACACGTTCGCCAGACCGTCTTATGTATTAAGCTTCATGTTAGGTTTTACGATTTTATCGTATGTGTTGCCCTCGGTAATTAACGTGATTATCCGGCCAGTCATCTTTCGTTCGGCGATCGCCGTGAGATACAAATGGCCATACCCGGTGAAGTTCCCATGGTCGGTGCCAAGTAGTGGTCCCCTCTTCTATCTACAGTATTTGTATCAAGTGCTCAGCAGCTGGTGGATGGTATTTACCATCGCCGCGGTCGACAATCTTTTCGGCTTTTACACGTTCCAGATCTCGTCGATACTGCACGCCATGTCTGCGCGGCTGATGAGTCCGCAGCCCGATGATGTATTCTTGGTAGTGCTGAAGACGTGCACGGAGACATATCAGCAATTGCTCCAGTCAGTGCGTCTACTGGAGGATGTCTATGGGATCATTATTCTACGGATGATCCTTGCCAACGCTGTGCTAATGTGCGCATTGATCTTCGAGGTGTATCCGGTATGTGTGATTGAATCGCGCATGACGAGACACAAGAAAACGAGAAGGATTTCTTCTTGTTATCCTGTTAGAGGTAACACGAACTGTAATACGTTGCAGTTTCGTTACAATAATTGATTATTAATAACAAAAATATAATAAATAATTGTTTATTAATAAAAAAACATAACAAATAGCATGAACTTTTTTTCTAAAGGATATATCTTAAAGGTTTCAAAAGGCGTCTTATTTTTTTAAGACGTCTTGAAGACTTTAGATGTTTTTTAGACATCTTTAAGATGTCTTTTAGAAATTTCTTCTGTTTGGGAATAGTTTACAGACATGACAGTCAACCAATTCTGCTCGTTTGGCTCTTTCATGGTGATGAAACTGCTGCAAACATTCATCTATGCTTGGTATGGCAGCCTCGTCACGAGCGCGGTGAGTGTCTCGATCGACGATACTTTTAAAGACGAGTGATCGTTGTTTGACTCGAAGTCAATCATTTCGAATGTTTAGAGCGAGCACTTCCGCGAGGGAATCTACTTCAGCGAATGGTCGAACTCCAAACTCGATTGTCACGTGAGAGTAGGCGTTGTCGTGACGATGCTGCAAAAGCCAATAGTTATAACTGCGTTAAAAGTGTCTTCCGTAAATGTCAACATGTTTATCAACGTGAGTGTTTGAATCAATATGCAGTCAACAGCTGAATAAATCTCAATAAAGCTTATCGCCTGAGCAATTCACTATCGATTTTTATCATGCGATTAAATCAAATTATATTTTCCTCACATCTCGCATTCTCGCATCAATTGTAAAATCTGCGAGAATTTGTTGTAAGAACAGCATAGAATACAATAAGTTCAACTTCAAAATTTTGCTGTATCGATTTACTTGATGAAATACTACCCTAATGAAAATATCAAAGTATTTACAGACGTAAGAATCCTTTGTGAGTAATTTCTTTTTTGCCGAGAGGGTTTCATAAAAATTCCATAACAAACATTTTTGCATTTGTCAACAATAATTTTTCAACTCCTCTTTCAATCCTATCTTTTGTAGAGTTCAGACGATTCTTTATATCTGTTTATTGACCATATCTAAAATTAATTTAAGTGGATTTAATTTGATGAAATGAAATTAATTTAAACTGAAATGAATTTAAATTAATTTAATTAAAATTAATTTTGCTTTTTTTACCAGATTTTGAACACTACTATGTCTTATTTCTTTCTTTTGCAATCACTGGACGAGTCTAAATAAACGACACTGCGTATCGACTGTTTTCTTTAGCAAAGATTAGCGAATGCATAGAATCGACATTGGAAAAGTGTAATTAAATTGTTAATACATTATTAATTGTGTTATATTAAAAATTATTATATTGTGTATTTCGTTTGTCTTAATTTAAAACTACTTTGACTCAAGCTTTTTCTTTTTATTTTTCCTTTAAATAAAAAAATTACCATTCTTTTATTTATTTAACAAAATGTTAATTAAATCTTATATCTATAGTTGTTTATAACTACAACTGTAATATAAATACTGTAGTTTACTATTTATAGTTTTATCCCTTTATCTACATTTTCAGTAGATAAAAGACTAAGCGTTGCATGCCATAAACAGCAAGGACAAAAGAAATACTAAGAGTATTTTAGTTTAGAGGATTTAAGATGCATTGTATATTCATATCCAATAACTCTAAATTCGACTTTATTTTCGTTTAGAAACATATAAACAGAATATCTAATAATATTCGAGAAACATCAAATGCTATGATTACCGTGAAGAAAGAGAATTGTAAATTTACGCACTTAATTTATATTTCGATCCGATCTTTAATCCGATTTATATTTCGAGTAAAAAATGTTCGATGTTTCATCAATTTTCAAGACTACATGAAATTTTATGCAATCGTTTTCTTCGAAATCCAATTTTATTTTATTATATAACGGGGACGATATGTCACACGCATCCCCACATTTTTTACTTATCTCAAAAACAACAGTGGATCTTGAAGGAGTTCAGTGACGAAATCTGGACGATGGATATGAAAGGAGGGCGATAGGTCTGCAAGAACATGTATATAATAAGGCGCTTTATTTCTATAAATGTATTGAAGTGTGGTCGGTAATTACTTAATATTTAGATACACTTGTGCGAGTGTAGCATTGTGCGCGAATATAAATATAATAAATTCATTCCACTCGCCGTTCACGCTATATACTTGCACCGGCCTTACACCGTTTACACGACGGCCACACAAAGTCTTCCGCGAAAGTTCATATACAAGAGAAGAGATTCATTCCGGTCTCTGTTCACACGACACCGCTGTCTCCGCCACCGTGACCACCACCGCCATCACCACTGCCGCCGCCGTCCATGAGTGGCTTGCCGTGCTTATCCCGCTTGGCGTTGTGATAGAGGTAGGAGTGTACACGCAGACTGTTACTGTTCTTATATTTATTACCACAAAGCTTACACGTGAGACTTTCAAGCGGACCGTGAATATAACGGACATGGAGTTTGAGATTCTCCTTCCGCGTGAAATGACGGAGGCACCACGGACACGAATACATGCGTATCATCTTGCCGCGCTCAAAGCGGAGCGTCGGTCCTAGTTCCGAAACGACACGCAGCGTTGTTTCCAGAGGTAAGCTGCTGCCGGGTATACCCTTAACGGTGCGTCGACCTTTGTTACTAGGGCTCACCGATGCATCGTACGGCATATAATCACCCTGAAACGCCGTCACGTTGCTTGGACCTGAAGGGAAAAAATCCGAGAATATTAAAGCCAGGAGAGAGAGAAAGAGAACGTGCTGTCCGACTGCGAGGAAGGAACTCTCATGTATCGAAAGCTTACGTAAAGTGATGAAACACATGCCAAATATGAATATATGTGTGACAAGAGAAAAAAACAGAGGCAATTATCTATGCACATTTGTGACACTGTATTCGGTATAAAAGCTGTACTTTAACCATAGCGTGAAAATGTAAAATCCTGTGACTTAGAGAGAAACAAATGGTATTTGTTTTCAGAAGTAAAGCAATCCAGAAAACACCAAGAGGAGCAACTAAATCATCGCTCGGATCTACATTTTGCAACAAGAACATGTCTTGTGAGTTGGTTCCCTTTGCAAATGTACAGGCCAACGAATGAGAAGAAAAACAAAGGAGCGAATGAGATAAGCAAAATGTGGCAAAGATGTAAAACGTACCGAACGGTTGAGTTTGTGAGTTCTGACTGTAGGGAACTAACTGCGTGTCTGGCGCGAAATCTGTAAGACAATATCGCTTTTTCTAAACATCCATGACCGCATGAGATGAGGTGCCTGGTGATGAATTTATGCGGAAAGTATACTCGAGATATACACATCGCTCGCTCGGATTTGAAACACCCATTCGCGTGAGCATGCAAACGTGATATTGCGTTGATCGTAGAAAAATCTAATTTGACTTTACCCCCGGCGTCGAACAAGTTGAACGAATCACGGTCTTCGTGTCTTGATGTGAAATTAGAAAACCGCGTCAACTGTCATAAATACAGACTTCCCTAGATCTCAATGCATAGTCAGAGAATTGTCATGGAAAATCGTGGAGGAGTTGTTGTCAATCGTTAGCGAATCACACTGCCACACCGGGGGTTATAGTCAAAGAGTATGTAACAAAGTGCTTGTAGGAATTTGCAACTGTCGCAGCCAAACACGTGATAATGATTTTCGATAATAAAGTAACACATATCCATCCGTGGCAACACTTGAGTACGTCAAACCTTTGCGCCGGCGCTCCGGTGTACCGCTGGTACCGCCGGCAAATTTCTCTTTTTGGCCGAAGGGCGTTTCAGCTCCGGATGACGATGTTTCGTCGACGTTTATTCAGTCTAACGATTTAGTCAATCGTCGTCGTCGTCTTTACAAGCGCAAGATGCCAACAGGGAGCAGAAGGGGGATCACTACCTTGTCTCTGCGCGTTCTCCTCGGAGTTATATAGTACTTTCTCCACCATGCACGATCTGTTGTATTCAGCATCTATGTCGGTGTCCAACGTGTAATCCAGTGGTTCGTGTTTAGTGTTCTGCAGCTGACTCACGTCTGATGATGTGCAATCCAATGGTTCGACGTTGCTGATCGGTACATCCGCGCTCGCACACTTTTCGCTATAAGTCGTCCGTATGTCTGCGGGGAGATTGTAGTCGTCAGATTCTGTGTGAACTTGGTGGCTAATATCACCGACACCTAATGTCGGTTCTGTGAAAGATCTTCCTCCTTTTAAACTTTCTGTCAAAACATGTTGTCTCCTTATTAATTGTTCTTTCTCCGCAATGTGCGAGCCTCCGTCTGTATGGCTAGGATTATCTTCATCCTTATCTAGATAAAAGTCTAAGTCTCTCCAATCTTTCTTCCCTTCAAGAGTATCACTGAGCTTCTGAAATAAAACTTATAATGTTAGAGATTATAGTGTCTTGATGAAATATCTTAGAGAAATATAAATTATTCTTTGTATGACAGTATTTATATATAAGTTTCCTTTTTCATGTAAACCCTCCCTTTAGACATTATTAGCATCAGGCAGCATTTTCTAAAATATTTTATATATTTGCATAGATAAAACTCGAATGTTTAATACAACATACCTCATCTGATCCTGCAGTCAGTCCTTTTATTTGAAGAGTTTCTGCAACTTTAAGAAAGCTGGAGATATCCTCCTGTTTTATATTAACTTCTCCTTGATACATGAAATGCAGCATAGATGACAGGTCCCGATAACTGATATCTTTTAGTATGACAATAGGATGTTTGCATGAATTCATCTATGTGACACAAAGAATATTAATGCCAACTGTAATAAAATAAAAAAGAAAAAACAATTATTTGTAAATATTTTTTTTTAACAATACCTTAAAAAGCTCCCGAAAATATGTGCTGCAAACTGACAATATCAACTTGTGGGCTCTTAAAATTTGACCTTCAGCTGCCAATGTAACATCTACAAGCTGCTCATCCGTCAACAAAGTATATAAGCCGGAAGACAAATTTCTTGGAAAACTGTTCCATACTAAAGAAAATTGTTCGCTAGACATTGTACCTGTAAAAGATGTTTTATAAAAAAATTATATTTAACTGCAGCTTAGTTTGCAAATGCTATGTTGTTACATTTGTTCATATTGTTATTTGTATCAGTCTCTATTAGTTTTTGCTATATACATCTCAAGTAACAATCTATAAATAAGATTTATATCAGCCTTTTTAAAGTGTCAAAGCAACTTAATGAAATAATTGTGTAGACCTATGATGATGATATAGAATAATACAATTGAACATTACATACATAATATAAGTGTGAAAACAAAAAGAATTTTATAATATTTTAAAAGATCATTTAGATACATTATTATCCTTTGTAAATTAACAGTTTGCAAAAAGACATCAGTACGTTTACCGATTAGATCCGTGCAACGGATTTCTTTGTCTTCAATGGTCCTGCGAAGAAGTTACCTCAAGTATCACTGGGCCGAAAAATTAAGCTTTAACAATACGACTCTGTCGTATTGCGACGATGACGGCAATTACGACGATGAAACTCTCACGTCGTTTTAGAATTTTGTGAGACCTGTCGTTTATATTGCAGCATCAAAGCGAAATTCACAAACAGAATTCACAAACAGAACATTCGAATTCGGGTTTCATTGTTCGAACTTTCTTCGGGACTTAGGAGGAAATGTTAGACGCAACACCAACGATAGGGCTCTCATTACGCACGATAGTCTAAGCAAGTCTGAGTCACTTTGTTATTTGCGAATTACAAAACCAGTGCGCCATAAATCATGCGACTATGAAGCGCTCCGAGATGGCGGCATGCGCGATACCCGGAGCAATGGCGTCGCGATACAGTGTGACACTTCCTATCTGTTGGTACCCAGAATAAAATTTCTCTTTTTCTTTCCGACACCCATCTACAAAAGAACAAGATATAACAATGTAATTAATAATATCAATGCGTTGCAGTAATGGAGTTTGAAGATTACAATAATTATATCTATTTACTTATCTCAATTACACTCATATAACAGCTATAATATATGAATATATGCAATGATTTATAAAAATTGACTTGATTAAATTAGATAAAAAATTATGTATAATAAATTATTGATCTAATTAAAATAAAACATAGTGATGCAAGTTATTAATATATTTATATTACTACACTTATAAATTATAGTAACTGTATGAATTATACATTTTCTTTTTCATTAAGTTGCTTTGATAATATACTTAAATGTATATGGAAATTTAATAGTGATAACTTAGCTATGATACAGAATATAATTTTTTACTATAATAATAATAATGATAAAGCGGCAAAGAAAGATAATATACAAATATAAAGAATATAAATACAAAATTAAACTATAGAATTTTTTAAGTAAACTGAATATAATCCCTTATTTCTCAAATTCTTGGATCTAGAAACTCTGCGATTTACAGATTCTTATTTCCATAACTTTTTAAAAATATAATCATACTCTTGATTCCATATATTCTTCTATTTATAAATGCTTAGTCTTATGATTTTTTTGTGTCTAAATCCTTCCTTTTATGGACTTGATTTGTAAAAGTCTGTTTCTACGAGTCTTCGAGGTTGTAGATTTATAAATTTATGGACAATTAGATCTACAATTCGTCGATTAACGAGGCTTTGTCACCCAGACGAAAACACTTCCAGAGGCCATAGCGTGTTTGCCAGTCGACGAAGAATAATTCCGGCTTCTTCCAGAGTACATGATGCACCGCGAAGCTATACTGAGACTGAATGGGTGGATTCAGGTGTGGCGCCCATTGCGCCCGTTCCATCATGATCCTGTTTACATAGCTGTAAAACACTTTGGCTTGGTGTATCCAACATAGCAGAGACATAATGGAGATAATCGTGGCGTGTATGTGGAAGGTCATCACATCCGCGTAAGACTTCCGTTGCTGTAAGGTAATCTCCTGCAGATTCATGGCAAGGCAGACCAAGGTGGCGGCGGTGAAGCCACAAGGGATTTCAATAGCTATCAGGCATAACGTGCAATAAGTAGTCTCCAAGTTCATCCGCGAGCTCGAGTGGTTCAGCAAACTTCTCAGCAGATTGTCGTGTAGTGACTCGCGATGCAACTTGAGGAATACTCGGTCTTCTTTATGACACATACCGATACGCAGATCAATATGGGTATGTTCGAAGAACAGCCTGGGTGTATCGAAGAGCATTCGGTTGTCTTTGCGATCTAACAAATACTGCAGCACCCGATTACCTAGCAGACTGGTCAGCTGACTACTTGAGCCCACCATTTGCATTAATAATGGAAAAATTGCCGGCGTGAGGGTCTGCTCGTAAAGACCCGTTCGATGCGTGTAGGCGGCATATTCCAGGGTGCTGCCGAACTCCAACACAATTTCGTCGTTTGCAATGGCGGCTACTGTCCATGAGCACATACGCTGCACGAGCAGCAATAGATGCTCATTCGGCAAGTGCTTGATCGTATTTCTCAGGCAGACCTCCAAATTCTTCTTGAGGTTTGCGAGAAACGATGCTGAAGACAGCTTGCCGGAGATTATCGTCGTGGATTGTGTGTTAACTATGCTAGCGTAGAAGAGGTCGAGTATTCTATCTACCGTATTCAGCGTGTCGTCTGTCGCTGGCCACTCATGCACATCCAACAGCTCTTGTAGCACCCGAATAATACCACGAGCATCTTCAACATCGAGTGTATCTTCCTTTGGTGTCTCCAATAATTTGTCCCAGATCGCGTGGGTAATCAGACCGCCGTTAGCCGCACTGATGTCCAGCAAACTGTATATTACCTCGTGACAAAAGGTCTCAAATTCCCAGAGACGATCTTTATAGACGGTTTCTACGACCGCCTCCACCACCTCTCGTGACTTCTCTGGCAGATAAGTTTTCAAAAGACCGTGGTAACAGTCTCGTGCGATTCTGAATCTTCGTCGACGCTTCCACTCACATAGCCGGTCCTCGCGTAGCAGATCCTCGTAACGCAACATAATCCTTAACATGCATATTACGAGCACACGCGGATCATGTGACAAAAGTTGTTCTTTTGTCGCATTTCGGACGATCTTCGTGATCTTATCCAAAATCTTATCCTGCTGCATAGTTGTTGGCGAAAGAATGGACAAAAGGCTCTCGGAAATCTCAGAAATTCTTCGCTCGAGTTCCTCATGAGTCATCATTGATGACGATTTTATGAAATACAAAGTTCTAAGAAAGTTTGAGATTTAATCTTATAAAAGTTGGAGATCCTAGAAAATGAAACGAGTTACAAATGAAAATATTTATGAGAGCACCGCTGCGTAAACGAGAGATGCAACGAGTAAAGGGAGTGATATGAAAAAAATATGCGGAATAATGATAAAGTAAAATGTTACAGAGATGTCTTTCTGCAGGTTATTAACTTTCAATTTTTTTTCTTTAATGTTAGATCACAGTAGAGACATGAAATTGTAACCTTCATTGCGTTAAAATATTCATGTTTGATTCTATCAGCTGTTCTATCACCTTCATAAATAACATTATTTTAACTCAACGATTAACTTTAACGTACTAACGCGTTAAATAACCCATTTGTAAGCATATGTGTACGGTATGCGATATGTCGTTTATAGTAAATGTAATTATTTTACGTATAAACATATTGCAATAACATATGCATGCACACTACGTGGTTGTGCAAAATTGCCGCTGAGCTAAAAAGATACAATATATTTTATTCTATATTTACATATCACTGTATGTGTGTATATCATATGTACACAATGTACAAAGAATTATAGTCCTTCATCGATACTTTGTAGAATACCTTATTGACCTGTGCTTCCTTTAATCACGTACTTGATGTTAAGAGTGAATGTCTCTATGTTGCTTTAATAACACAATTAAATGTGCTTAAAACCACAAATCGCCGGCAACATCTTCATCTGGTTGTGATAATTGTTGCTGCTGTTGGTTCTGCTGAGTTTCTTGCTTAGATTGTAAATTGTTACTGCTCTCAGCGTCGTCATCGCTCTCGGAAACAGCCAGATCGTCTTGAATCTTATTCTCGCTCTTATCTTCTCTAGCTGGCAAACCGGCCAACAGAAAGTCCGACGGGTCGTAATTGGGATCAACATCCATACTTTCATCTGCAAATAAAAAAAAGAAAAAAAGCAATGAATAAAATATTACTTGCGGTAAAAAATCGATGTTAAATTGCAAATACGATTTAAAACGACAAATTAAAAAGTTTTTGTATCGATTTGCATTTGAATTTATATGAAGGGTAAATTCGTATTTAAGGCATTTAAAAGCAATGCTTCTAATTTCTCCAATTTTTCAAATTGTCGAGTCAAATTTCTATTGAAACCAATCAAAATCCTAAAAAAACATAAAAAACCAGCGATATTAATTGTTTGAAATTCTAATTATTACAATAAATATAATGTTTCTTCTGTATTTACCTTGCTGAAGTAATTGTTGTTCGCCCACGTAAAAACCAACATTACCTAATTGAACCATTGCTTCGGCAGCTTGTTGACTATCGTCGTCTGCTAGCACAACTCCTTCTTCCCTGACCTCGCTTAACTCCAGTGTCTCCATTTCGGTATGTTCGGAATGTTCCTCTGCGCCGAACGGTACCTCATCGAACTCATCCTCACTGGAGAATTGTAAATCTGCGATGAATGAGAAAAATGTTAAATAATGCGCAGCGGATACAAAATCAAGTCAAGTCAAGATTATATTACTTTACCTTCCTCAAGCATGTCTTTCTTCTTCGAAATTCTATCAACTTCCGTCTCCATGTCACCATCTACGTCTACGAAATCGAATTCGTCCATGTGCGATTTGTCGAATAGATTTGAACTGGTCAGACTCTGAAAACAGATTTCAATAGCAAATTAGATATGAAAGTTATAAAGACAAAATGTATATAATACAAAGATAAATATAAAAGATAAGTATGATCATTACGTCTCTGGATTCTCCTACAACTTCATCGTCTGGGCCAAGCCACGAAGGATCTATATCTGCTTGCTCCATTGCTCGCTTTTGCACAAGTAGTATATTATTTTCCAGATGCGTTAAATGTTCATCGTACTGAAACGAAATAAATCTATCACTTCTTGCAACTTCTTGCTTTGGATAATTTCTGATCTCAATTTTATTATTTATTCTTTATGATTCTTGTATACCAAATCGATAAGAAAATATTTGTACCTCTTCTAGTGTTTCTTTGCACACTTTAACCAACAATTCCGCTTTATTCGTGAACGAAGAATCTTTTCCGTTGTAAAGTATGCAATTCTCCAAGATCTGCTCGATATCTTTGAGAAAATCATGACGGTTGTGATATTTATGTGCTGGAAAGATGTTTCAAATACATTAATTTAAAAAAAATAAGTTACAGACATATAATTCTTACATTGTAAATCTATGTTATGTATTTAAAAAAAAAATGTATATAAATTCCTTACCAGAAACTTTTTTAGATATTGTTTCTAAGTCCATCGGTCTCTTGACTATATTATAATAATCTTTCACCATCTTTTTATTGACGGGTTTCGCGAACGGCCATATTTCCGACATGGATTTCAGTTTGTTGTTGACTACAGTGTCCAAGATGAAAGTAAAGGCAACTTGATCGTTGTCGTCTAAAAGAGGATTAATAGCCTTCTCTAATCTCATTAGACGGTCATCCCTCTCGAAGAGTCTCGCGCCGCACATCTCTAACATTCTCGTAGCTGCTACAGTCAATGAACTCTTTGTTCCGTTGTAAAGTTTCGAATTCTCCACAATTTGATTAACGTCCGCTAGGAAATCTTCTCTACTTTGATATTTCTTCATCCGTAAATTCTCTCGTATAGTCTGCAGGTCCATAGGTCTTTGTATGATCTTGTAGTAATCGGGTACGGCCTAGTGACAGATTACAAAAAATTATATCATGTTATAAATTAAAAAAATATATATTTTTTTAATTCTATAGTTATATATATATATTATAATATATATATATATATTTATATATATATTTATATAAATATATATATATTTATAATATATATATATATATATTTATATACAATTCTACAGACTATATCATCATATCAAAGATCCTCTTTCTCAAGTAATTAAACTAACGCACAAGTAAATTGAAGTAACATTTACCTTAGCATTCACAGGAAACAGGAATGGCTGCACGTCCGGCATGTCCCTCATTTCGTTTACGATACTTTCCAGTATCGTCGACATTACGACCACAGGGTCCGTTCTGCGTCTATTAACCGGCCTCTGATGGCGTTTCAAATAATCACAATGATCGTCGGTAGGCGGTTTTCTACGTTTCTTCGAATTCACTGCCTCCTTGGGTACTTTGAGCAGCAACGTACGTCTCTTCATTTCTTCAGCGTGCTAAAACGAGTCGAACATTCGCAATTTTCAAAATATTCCTTCGGATTGTTATTTATATTGTCCTTATTAAGGATCGATTTGTATGCTTTTAGAATTAAATCTACACGCTTACCTTAATCAGCTTCGATGATAATTTCACCTTGGTACCATCGACATTAACCAGATCCTGATCATCGGTGTTCAACTGCTTCTCGATTTCCTCTTCCTGTTCCTCGGTCATGGCAACATTCACCGGTGCAGTATTGGTAATGCTGTTCTGATAAAGAGGACAAGCTTTATTCGTACGCATGTGGCCGACGTTGCCGCAGGCGCCACATTTAAGCTTAAGATCTGGTTTGAGTTTAGGTTTTTTACGTTTGGGAGGGGATACCTCCTGTTTAGGATGTTTAGAGGATGTGGAGTTGGAAGATTGGAAATTACAGAACGGAAGGATACTGGTCGTAGATGTGGGAATGGACGGAATATTGGAACTGTTGCGGTCGAAGGCACTGCTCGAACTGCTGCCACTGGCAGCACCACCGCCGCTAACACCACTGCCGCTCATCACAATCGGTCCACCCAACATACGTTCTCTCTCTTGATTTCGCTTAATCCGACGCAATTGTTCCTGTATACGGCGCTTCTCTCGTTTCATCTCCTCCTTTTGAGCATCGTCCAACGTGGCGAATTGCTTGATGAACGTCTCGTCCTTCGAGTTACGGATCTTGATGTACGTGTCAATCACAGCGGGCTTTCTTACTAGCTCGACTCGCGTGAATTCTTTGCCCTCCGGATTGCGGAAAGTGCGGTAGATTTTTAGTACGCGGCCTTGTTGCGCGTTGAAATTGTTAACCGGACTGTCTTCCTCGTCGTCTTTCTTCTTGCTCTCTTTACCTTTTTTCTCCTGTTCTTGTGCTTCGCCCATTAACATCTTACGCAGCTCATGCCGTTGCTGTTCTTCTCTCTCCAACGACAGCTGCGTGCTGGTCTTTTTGTTCGATAACATATTTTCGATATTTTTGCCCATCTCTTCGATGTCCGAGCTATCTTCCTCGGAGCTCTCACCTTCGTCTGTACTTAGAACTTCGTTCGATGATAACACACGATTCTGCAGGTCAAATATACGCTGACATTCTTCCTTGTACCGTTCCTGATGTTCGGCGATAGAAAAACGATTACCACGCGAGAACTTGGTCATGCCTTCTTCACCAGCCTTTGCTTTCTCCGTCGACAAAGTTCGCACCACATCGATTACCTCCCAACGCGATAGCTTCTTAATCTCGTCTTCAGGTACACCAAATTTACGCAGCAACGCTTTCGCGTTGTTCAAAGACAGTCTTCTCAAGTCCGCGTCTGTACCAGTTACGGTTCTCTTCGGTTGAGCTTCTTGTTCCTCCTGTTTAGAATAATGATAATTTAGGATGATAATTTAGTCTAATTAGATCGTATAGTGTGTGCGATTCTTTTGGATATAAATTACTGACAGAAAATACTAGTTTAAAAATGTTCTAAATTTCATCTATTGACTAAACAATTAACGATAAATTATGATTTAAAAAGATGAGATATATCGGTTTTTATTTTTATAGAAATATCTTTTTCTCATATAAAAACGTGACAAATTTTTTTAAAATTTTAGTTAAATTAATCAAACCTTGCTGATAGTGGGCTTATTCGGCACTCTGACGTAAGAGAAGCCTTCACCGCAACCAGTTGGATCAGCTGGACCTGCCAGTTGAAGCAGGCACTTTCCTTTCATGGCCTGAATGTAGGCACGCGTCGTATTCCACGGTGCTACTTTTACTTCATCGTCCATTTTGAGCTGCATCTCTTCATCGTCGTCGTCCTGCGGCGTGAAAAGAAACTTCTCGCCATATCCAGCGTCTTTCAACCGTTGTTCTGCCGCGATCATGCTAAAATAAGCACAACACTGCTCCGGCGACACCATAGCGCGTATCTCTTCTTCCGTTGGTAATCTAAAGTCTGGTTTTATCACCCACCAGTTAGAATCCATTCCTGTTCCACACAGAAAACTCACAAGATTAGCGACGTCAATTTTTACAGACAAACAACATACTTTGTTGTAAATAAAAGAATATTTTATCATAAAAGAAAATTGACAGATAATTCAGAGGCATTTACCAGTTCTTTTAAAGTCTGCGCATAGTTTTAACCTTTTCCTAATGCTACTCTCGCTGTGGGATGGAAAGGCTTTCTTTATGTCGTCCATCTTAATCCGTCGAGGAGTGTCGCGTGATTTCCAAAATAGTCTGTAAATGAACACTTGTAGGAAGTCGCGGACGAAGTTGTTCGCTCTTTTTGAGTTGGGTCCTGGAACTTCATACAAGGGACATTCTTGTCCGGCGACAAATAATGCATCCACCTCTCTGATATAATATTGTTGCCTGTAACGATATTAAAGCCGGTATTAAAGTTATAAAACTAAATATAAGATATAATAAAAATAAAAAGAAACATGCAATAACTAAATAAAATGTAAAATATAATAATTAAGATATAATTAAAAAATTTTTTAACAATATAAAATAAAAAATGCAAAAACAAAATTATATTCCACTTTTAATTTTATAAGAGTCATAATTATATTTGATCGCACATACCTCGTTCTTATAACCAAGAAATCGGTTTCGGGGATTTTGTGCTCGTAGATGGGCGCTCTGTACATATTATTCTCAACCGCTTGTATACTTTGGCCAGGAGTGAGTATGCCAAGGAAAGGGCTAGTGTGAGCGTAGGCTGTTTCCCCGTATTTGTACGTCTGCGGACCTTGATCTTTGCCGGCTCGTCTCTTGTAATAGTTCTTCACTTTCGAACACATGCCGACCTGATTCATGAGCGGAGGATGCTCTTCGGAGAACTCGATAAGCACCAACTCGCCATCCCGACCCGTCAAATCCTCGGGTGTTCTCATGAAAAATACGTCGCCTCCGCCGGAAGAAATTCTTTCTTGTTCTCGTTGCTAAAGCACACAAAAGTTATTTATTCTAAACCCACGATCATTCTTAACATGTTTCATAACAAACATCCTTGTCAGAAATACCTTAGCTTTCTTTTTAATGTTTTTCAATAAAGGCAAAACAGAATGTGGTCCTGGATGAGCCAATGGACCATGGCTGAACCTTCGTAATGGCGGTCTGTGGAAGTTCCTCAATCGCATTGGACCCATGTGTGTTTGTACGAAAGGAACACGTAACTCCACCACTGGAGTGCTGTGCTGTATTAAATTGCCGCCGCCGACTTTTAGTCTTAACGTAGTTTCCGATGATCTGGGCATGTAGTATCTAAATAAAGCAAAAAAAGAAAGCAATTAAAATCGATACTGAAAGAATCTTATAAGCAACTGACTTATCATGCAATTGGAATACATAAAAAAAAGAAAGAAAAAAACAGAGAAATGAGACTCACGTATCATTTGATATGTTAAACGGATCCCTATCGGGCGACTTAGGCGGTGGAGGAGGTGTATCCTCCTCTAGAACGTTAATGACACCCGCTTTGCCCAACAATAGCTTGCTTTTCTTGACGTGTGGATGCGGAATCTTCACTTTGGGCTGTGGCCCGTTATCCTTATGAAGAAGAGCCGGGTCTATGTCGTCTGGTATGCCCAATACGATATTTTCGTCGTTAGGGTCCAATGTGAGTATCTTCGGCTTGGGGAACTTCTTCATGTTCTCTGGATCCCATATTACTTCTTCCTCCCATAAGCCGTACACAAGTTCCTCGTTCTCCACTGGAAATATAGAGTACCAGGTGTCGTCGTAATTCTCCTCACGCTGTTGCTGTTGACTACCTTTGCCCATATTCCTGTATCACGAGAAAATATCATATTATTACTGAAAATATCAACAATCATTATCTTACGATTGATATCGATCGGTTAAAAGTAAATTTTAAATTCACCCAGTGTTCAATGAGAAATATGAAGTTCACATACATTTTATTCTTTTGTGACTGCATATGAAGTGGCGTTGTGATTTGTGAAGTGGCTAGCCTGACGTTGGGTACCACAGTGACAGGAGCACCTTTTCCTGGTTGGCTGAAAGCTTGTGCAGTTCTATTGCCACTTGAAGGTACCCAACCAGCCGCATTGTTTTTGCTATTCAACTTTTGCATTACCTGTGTGAAACAAAGAAAAAAGTTTATTTTCTTTATTCATATCTGATGCCAGTAATAATAAAATAATCGTTTGGCCTAAAATTACTTTATGCTTTATATCGTCTCCGTTCCAGACAACATCATCTTCCCAATGCAACTGTGATACCATTAAAAATGCATCGTCTGCGAATTCCTCGTCTTTAATATTTTCCTCATTCTTAAACTTGTTTTTAGATTTGTCATTTTCTTGCTCTTCTGATTGCTCCTAATAAAAATTAAAAATATAATTAGAAATATTAGAATCTATAAGATATCCCTAATTCATATAAAAAAAATAGAGACATACTTTTTCAACCAACTTAAAGCCATAGTTGAAACCATCTCCAGTCTCTGGAACTTCCAGCATATCATACCAAAGTTGTGCAGGCCCAAATCTCCAGTCAGCTACTTTAGGACCCATATCGCCATTTTCTCCAGTATCACCTGTCTTACCAGTTTGCTCCTTGTCTTCCACAGGTAAAAGCAGCTTGGCCTCATCATCTGAACGGCACATATCTATACTTGGTTCAGGACCATAATTCATAATCCAACCCTAAAATATTATGGTAAAATATTATCAATGAGCAATATTCCCAATGAGTTTTTTTATCTCATATATTATATAAAATTTACAGTAAATTTATAATAAATATTTTGCGCTCACTTTAAATTTAGTCCTCCTGTCCTCCTGATCAGAACCAGAATCAGAGTCTCTGATATCATGATGTTTTCTCTTCTTACGTCGTTTTCTTACACCTCTCCAAATCTGTGGCAGGCTACTTGGTTTTCCTGGACCGAACAATCTAGAGAATCTGAGAACTTTGTTGGTACGGAAATCCGGAAATAATTCAGTAACATCAGTATTAGCATATTTAGAAGGCAACATAGCTGCAAGGGGTGTCTCCAGTTTACGTTGACGTACTGCTTCTGCCTCTTCCTCAGTTAAAATTTCCTTTTCTTCAGGTACAGGTGGAGGAGGCATCAATTGTTTATCTAATTTACTGACAACTTCTTCATCGTCAGCATCATAATCAGCATTTTCTTTATCTTTTTTGTCAAAATCAATATTCTTAACTAAAAAAAGAATCATAAAAGAAATATATATATCTTATTTATCTCATAAATAATTTTGCATATATTCAGTGACAAAACTTTTTAGTCTTTAATGTTTTATAGAAATAAAACTGAAAAATTACTTGTAAAATAACAAAACACTATATATTCAAATACTGAATATGCTTTAAATTTAAATTTCTTTGGTTTTCATTTATATATAAATCATAAATGCACAATTATTTCTAGAATAACCAATATCTCAAATTTGTATAACTAACACACACACATGCAACAAATATATAATTTGACACTATTAATATACTAACGAGCTTCATCATTTATATCATCTGCCAACTCGTTTATATCAGAAAAATCTTCAGCAGTAGGTAACTTTACAACACAATCCATATCCTTATCATTTCCAACTTTGATTTGATTCTCGTTTTCATATTCAGTTCCATTATCTTTTTTGTCCTCAGTGGCTGATTCATTTTGTATCATTTCGCTAATGAAAGAACTTAATCCAAGGCGACTAAGTGAAGCCAATTGTTGTTTGGCTTCAGGATCCAAAATATCATCCTCCAGCTGACCATTATCATCGATATTACCGAAGAGGAAGCCGGTAATGTTAAGGCCAGATGCCAAATCTTTCTCATTTTCTTCTTCAGAATCTCCCATCTTTTTTGTCTCTTATCGAGATTAACTTTATCAAAATCAATGATCAGTTCACTCTACAATGTAAAACACATGTTGTTTTACCAGGTGTACAGTAGTTCTAACTTAGTAACTCAATTAAAAATCAACGTAATATATTATTTTCATTGTATGTAGGCATACAATTATTACAATTGGCGAGAAAAATATCAAGCTTAATTCTTATCAACTAATCCCGATATCACAAAGAATACCGGCCCGATATTTCGTTTACGTAAATATATGATGACAAACTACCTGAAAAACGAACAGAAATCAACTAACAATGGCTGCGAGAAGAAACACACGCAAAACCACACTGACTTGATGCATTGAACATGAAACGACTAAAGACACGCTTTATAGATTGTAATGGCAGATTCACACTGCGTTCGATGTCCGACGTACGACGTCCGACATCCAATAGGAGAACAGCTTTCTAATGAAGAATTCAATTTTCCATTGGAAAGCGTCTTCTATTGGATATCGGATGTCGTACGTCGGACATCGGACGCAGTATGAATCCTCCATAATGATGGTTATTTCAATCATTGGCCACGTTCGGCAGAAAGCTACTTAAAGCCAGCGGCATACGGTGCTTGTTTTCGTGCTGGATTGCTTGCTGGATGAAAATATTGCGTTGTGATTGGTACATTTCCGAAGATGGATGGAAATAGACGCTAGAGGGATGAACATTTTGTGATTATGACATCAGGTGTTCAACTGTAGGAGTGCGTTCCGTTTCACGCATATGCGCGCATTTTTTATAGTATACATATTTTTGTATAGTGACAAACTAAGGGCTAGAGCACAGACTTCTGCATAACGCATAATACACAACGCATAAAAGAATCAACCAATCAGAGTTCTTCATCTCTATCTTGAGGAGGGAAATGAAGAAAACTAATTGGTTTATTCTCTTATGCGTTATGTATTGTGTTATGCAAAAGCCTATGCTCTTGCCCTAAAGATAAATGCGCGCAAATGCGTGAAACGGAACGCACTCTCCGATGTGCCACGCACTATACACACGGTGGATGTATGGTAGGCAATGAAAAGAAACACAGACATTATCAAAACCAAATATATCAGTAGCTCATTTCTAAACAAATGTACATGCCCAATACTGATCACTATATACAGCATGTAGTAGCAATAAACAATTTTTAATAAACATAATCAGCGTTAATCGTCCGCTTCATACGCGGGCGATGCTGGCGAATACGTAGGACTCGTGGGCGAGTACCCCGGTACTGGCGGCGAATAAGTCGGACTTGTAGGTGAGTAACTTGGACTTGTCGGTGTATAAGTAGGGGACGTGGGTGAATACTTGGTACTCGATGGTGAATATTGCGGACTTGTAGGCGAATAGGTTGGACTCGTCGGCGAATAGTTCGGACTGCTTGGCGAGTACCTGGTGCTACCAGAGGCTGTGTGTTGCGGCGAGCTAGGCGAGTACGACGGACTGGTTGGCGAATATGTCGGACTGGTAGGCGAATACGTAGGACTCGCAGGTGTATATTGTGGTGATGTGCCAGCGAAGGACGGTGAAGTTGGTGAATAACTTGGGGAAGTAGGCGAGTACTTTGGACTGCTGGGGGAATAGCTGGGACTGGCCGGGGAATATTGCGGCGAGCTAGGCGAGTAGCTCGGCGAGGTCGGCGAATAACTCGGCGAAGCGGGCGTGTAGTTCGGCGAGCTAGGTGAATAGCTTGGTGATGTTGGTGAATAACTGGGTGACGTCGGCGAGTAACTCGGCGACGTCGGTGAATAACTTGGACTGGTGGGTGAATAACTCGGTGACGTGGGTGAATAACTCGGCGATGTAGGCGAGTAACTAGGTGACGTTGGCGAGTAACTAGGTGATGTAGGCGAGTAACTCGGGCTAGTGGGCGAGTAACTCGGTGAAGTCGGTGAATAACTGGGTGACGTTGGTGAATAACTGGGCGACGTAGGTGAGTAACTCGGCGACGTAGGTGAATAGCTAGGCGATGTAGGTGAATAACTTGGAGACGTCGGCGAGTAACTCGGAGACGTCGGTGAATAGTTCGGACTTGTTGGTGAATAAGTTGGGCTTGTGGGAGAGTAGTTCGGACTCGATGGTGTCATACTGGGTGACGTGGGCAGGTACGCAGGCGAAGTAGGTGAATAACTTGGCGAAGCGGCACCTGCCGGCGACATCGGGAATGGACTCATGCTCGGACCTGGACTACCAGGACTTCCCGGTTGTGGCGAGTAAGCTGAGTACGCTGGAGACATGCCCGATGCATCTGAAGCGCCCGAGGGCGAGAAACATGCACCTCCAGGCGTCATGCCGCTGCTCATTGCTGTAAAATAGAAGAAAATTACTTAACATCTTTGTGTGTTGCTCTATGTTATCGTTAAAAAGACCAATATAGAATATTTGTATGTTATATACGGATCTATTGTTAGAAATCTTTGTATAAAATAAGAAATTGACAATATATAACTTACCTGGTGACATGCTCGACGCACCATAACCGGGAGTAGCTCCCATCCACGGTGTCATCTGAGGACTCATACTGGACATGCCAGGAACGCTACCGAAGAACATGCCAGCAGATCCCATCACACCCGCACCGACTGCTATAGGAATTTCAATACCGGCCTTGCACTTCTCGGCGTCCAGCAGTAGATCAAAACAACCTAAATGCAAACAGAAAAATAATGTTATATTAGTAATATCACTACTGTGGTTAGATATTATCTTAAATTTTATATTATAATTGTAAGCATAACGGATTATATTTCCTGCGCGTTACCTGGCTTTGAATGTATATAAAATCTTTTTAATATGAAATATTTACGAATTAAAACCAGCATGTAAGTTATATTTGTGTTTGAACGAATATTTCACAAAACATGAAAAGACATAATGTATACGTTACCCGTTCCAATGCGTGGAAGCTGGCCCATTATAATGTTCTCAGATACTCCTCGCATTGGGTCAACTTCCGCGTGAGAAGCCGCATCCAATAACACGTCAACTGTTTCTTCGAAGGAACATCTGAAACAATAGTTTTATCAAATAAGAACTAAACAGCATCAAAATTTGCATAAATATGTGTGTATGTATATTTGTGAAGTAAAAAATGTATAAAATTTATAAATAAATCTTATAAATTTCCAATTGTAACTTGTGACATTCAATTACAATTTGGAAAATATTTATTCTCTTTTAATAGAGAGAAAACTCATTTCAATTTTTTTAATTCTAATTAAAAATTCTAAAGATTAAAGATTTTTATGAAGATTCTGAAGAGTAGAGAAAGTGATTTATATGAATGAAACAATACTAATTTGACAAATTTAAAGATTCAAAAATCCTGAAAGACAAAATTCATTTACTGACCTCATAAGAGCACCTGTATCTTGCCTATTGATTCCGTGACGAGTGATGGCCATAAGATGACCCTTTGCTGTCATGACGTCGCAAAGTAAAGCGAGATGACGATAATTCACGTAGAGACCGTAGAACTGCAATACAGCATTCATCTCCTTTTCTACTGATTTACGCACGGCCTCGATGCCGAGTACTTGGAATATCTCGCAGATATCGTTACTGAACGTTCGGACAGGATCAACGTCACGTTCGCTTAGAACTTTCATTAAGCTCGTCCCGTCCGTTTCTAAAAGCCATTCCGCAATTGCCTTAAACTCGCCAGTCTCTGTGATGACGATGCGCTTTTTAGCGTCTGTTTGTGGTAAATGCATGTATACTTTTCCAATTGCTTCGATACCCTGAAATATTTAATAAAACAATTTAATTAATAAAATAGTTTAATTTTAGTTTAACTTATAATATCTGTGAATTCCCTGTGAAGTATTTTAAACGAGTAAAAAATAAAACTGGAAAATAGAAAGATAGAAAAATATTAGAAATTATATAGAAAATGTAAAAGATGAGATCGTGCGAACTTGGCGTATTACTGGTCTTAACACAGTTTGTACCTGCAAAGTCATGTCACTGAGCATGTTTGCCTCGATACATCGCAAGAACATATCGTCCTCCATTTTGTCCATTGGTTCTTCATCCGTCTCCTGGAACTTGTTGTCATCGCTATTCATTATTCTAATACGCAGGACAAGTTTCTCAGCGTTATCATCGTTGAATATGCAATTGAGATCGTCGCCGAATCCAGCATTGATCTTTTCGGCGATTTGTTCCATGGTTAATTTCTTGTCGGTCATACGTTTCCTATCTAGCTCAATACGCAACAGCCACGGCGATATCTTCGTGGGGTCAAAGTCCGGCATCTCGTAGTATACGTTAACAAACTCCTGATCTTCGGCGATCACTGTGTTCTGCGGATCCGGGTCATAGTAGATCGCGGTGTTAGCCGTCACCTTTTTCAGGGTCGTGTGCTCTAGCCGGCAGAGAACGTTCTTTGCCTTCTCGGCATCGCGCGCCGCCGCGCCCGTCAAGAAAACCGTCAGCGACGGCGCTTTCGGCTTCTTACTGATGTTAATGATCTCCTTCAATCTCGGTACGCCGAGGGTTACGTTCTTCGATGATACACCAGCAAAGTGGAAAGTGTTCAGGGTCATTTGTGTGGCAGGCTCGCCAAGTGACTGTGCCGCCAAGGCACCGACCATTTCACCGGGTGACACCTAGAATTTATATTTTTCTTTTGTTAGATAAATAACTTCAAGTTGCTTCATGCTATTGAGGAAAAGTTTTGTTAAACAATATGCATGTAATAACAATATCGATCTTATGAAAATTATACTGAATCAACTCATGCATTAAATGACCAAAAAATTAATATATAAGTATATTATAGTAATGTACATTATAAAATATACTAATCAATATAATTAAAGAATTATATAATATGTACTAACTAGTATATGATTATTTAAACATATATCAATTAGGAAAGATGTAGCTGCTGTAATCTATTCTAATTAATGGAATTCTTTTCAAGCTATGAGCGCTGAAGCGCTAAATGAAATAAGAGGATCGTGTACAATTATAAACTATGCACCTGAGCTTGTTGGAATCGCGTTTCGATTTCACCGATCAACCATTCGAATGCCTCGCTGGACAGTCTAAATTCTTCGGAAACGCATTTTGTACACAGAGTTGATCTCACGAGACATCGGAACAGCAATGTTGCGTTCTCATTCGCCTGTTTGCTGAGTCTATCATCGCCAGCGACAATAATACATTTATCTAAAAGATCCTTTACGCCTAGAAATAAAACAATAGATGCAAATCACATCATGTTGTATCATGCGAACGTTAATGGACAATCTATTGCTATATGCAATATATATGTGTTACGTGCGAACTATGTGATTACAAATGATTATAACGAAAAAAATCTGCCCGTTTGTATAGATAATGTAAAAAATTATCAAATTCAAGATATAGTTGAACTCGCAATATTTTCGTAAAATTTTGTAAATTAAATATATTTTTTTAAACAAACAGATTACAAACCTTGAATCACTCTCATAGGACTGAGATCAGTCGGCGCTCTCTTATTAATATGGAATATCTTTTGCACATTCCAAATCATCCTTTGTAGATTGCAGGGCAGCACCACCTTGGATTCTCCGCTCGGGAAGATCTCACGGAGCACAGTGCGGTCCCTGTTCAATTGCTCCCACTCTCTCTCCAGTTCGGAGATTACTTCGCCGGAGCCCATCATCTCTCGGACAATTTCCTCGTTGAATATACGACGCAAATACCGCTCGTTGGTCGGGTCAAATTTGAATTTCTTCTCGAATGCTTTGTTGCTCACTTTGATGGTGGGCAAGTTCTGGAACTCGACGGTCTCGCCGCAGAGTCCATCCTCGCCATAACGCAGCTGAATTAGCTGACCAACGGAGTTCCTTACGGTGCCGTCGTAATGCACCATGACTGATTCCATAGCTTTTATTAGACGACGTTGGATGTAACCTGTTTCGGCCGTCTTCACAGCTGTATCGATAAGTCCTTCGCGACCGCCCATCGCGTGGAAGTAAAATTCTGACGGAGTGAGACCGGCGAGGTACGAATTCTCGACGAAACCACGTGACTCGGGACCGTAATCGTCCTTAATGAAGTGCGGCAGCGTTCGCTTGCGGAAGCCGAATGGTATACGCTTACCCTCAACATTCTGTTGACCCACGCAAGCAATAACCTGAGAAATGTTAATGTTGGAACCTTTCGAGCCTGATACTACCATGGCTTTCAGGTTATTGTATTCAGTTAGAGACTTCTTGGCGGAACCCCCGGTCTTATCACGAGCGTCGTTAAGTATTCTGTTCACTTGATTCTCGAAAGTCTGACGTAATGTGTTGCCGGGGGTGGGCTCCAGCTCCATATTATGCGCCTTTTGGATCACCTCTATCACGTCTTCTTTCGCTTTCTTGATCGCTTTTTGGATCTCCAAATAGGTTTGCGGATCGGCAATGGTGTCACCAATACCGATTGAGTGGCCCTCGAGCAACAACCAGTTATTAATTACGGTTTGGATGTTACCGTAGAAACGTCCGCAGACCTCGTGACCCAGCTCCAACATACAGATATGAAGAAGAGACCCAGCAGATGTACCCAACGTCTTTTTGCAAAGAATACCCATCACGAGTTCGCCATGCTCCACCATGACTTTGGTGTCACCCGGAGAGATCCACTTGTATGGGCCGTCATCTTCTTCATCCGGATGTGTGCTGTGCGTTCGTATCATATTCACATTTCCCGGAATGATGAGCGAGAACAGTTGTTTACCGGTCCACATCGGTTTTGGCTTCAGGATACACGGCTGTGGCATCTTGCCGTCCCAGCTGGGTAGAAACATAAGCAAATTCATCATCTGCTCCTTCTCGATGAAGACGTCGCGCTTTGTCATCTTTCTCACAGCCGTCAAGGTATCCTGCACGATTCCCATGACGGGTTTGTTCGCTTGCGGTGTGATAATTTGCCGGGGAGTCACGTGGATGTTCTCCACCTCCGCGCGTGTCTCCATCGACTGCGGTACATGCAGATTCATCTCGTCGCCGTCGAAGTCCGCGTTGTAGGGCGATGTGCAACTCAGATTCATACGGAATGTACTCCACGGTAACACCTTTACGCGATGACCCATCATACTCATTTTGTGCAGAGTCGGTTGGCGATTGAAAATCACCAGATCACCATCTCGGATGTGTCGTTCCACTCTGTAGCCACACTGTAGATGCAAGTCAGACGATTTCGGATGAAAACGCAAGTCGATCCTCTCACCGTTGTCGCGAACTATGTATTTCGCGCCGGGATATTGCGAATTGCCGCGTCTAACCAGTACCTGCATCTTGTCGATATTAAAAGGTGTTACAATCTCTGGGAATGTCAAGTTCTGTGCTATACTGCGCGGCACGCCCACTTGATCGATCCGCAAGTTGGGATCTGGCGTGATGACGGTACGCGCGGAGAAGTCCACACGCTTCCCCATCAGATTACCTCTTATTCTACCTTCTTTCCCTTTCAATCTAGCCTTGATAGCTTTCAACGGTTTACCAGACTTCTGCATCGCTCTGGGCATGCCGGGCATATCATTGTCGACCAATGTTGCTGCATGGAATTGTAACATTTTGATATTCTCCGATATCACGTGCGCAGCTGCACCGGACTGTTCGTTGCGTAATAGCTCGTTGTTTGATTTTATTATGTCTGCCAGTTTGTGAGTCAAATCGTCTTGATTTTTGGCGGAGCCATACATAATCACTGCTGGTCTCACTGACAATGGTGGTACTGGTAACACAGTGACTATCATCCAATCAGGTCGGGCAAACTTTGGGTCCATGCCCAGAATAAAGGATTCTTCGTCTTTAATGTGCTTCAAGATTTCCCAGGCTCTCTCGGCCGTAAGCACTATTTTCTTTTCCTGCGAATCTTCATTCACATGTTTCCACTCTGCGGTTACATCCAAACCAGATCTCCTAAGATTAGGCTGGTATCTGCCGCAGCCACCGTGACCAGGTTTTCTTTCCACTGGTGGCTGGTTCTCTGAATTCTCCTTATTAATATCCATTTCATCTCCACCTTCGCAAATATTCTTGCTTTTGCACAGATCATAAATGTGTGTGAGTCTTTTTCGTGGTTGTCCCTTTGTTTTCATTATCACTTCTTTTATTTTTGGATTGTGCTGCAAATCATAAATAGTATTAAGTATTTTACTATTAATATTAAATACTAATATAAATTAATATTTAATACTATTTAAAATTAACTTACTACTACAATACTAATATAAATTAATATTTAATATTACTTAAAATTAATTAATATTTAATATTAATATAAATTAATATTTAATATTGGTAGTGATGATGGTTATAATATTTAAAGAAATTATTCCTTATAAAGTTTATTTTATTTATTACTTAATACTACTTTTTAAAATATATATTGGATTAAGAATTACTGTTTTAATTTAAGCTATAATATCAACATGACTACAATATGTAATCTTTAACATATTGGATGCGTTCATGAAATTCAACAGTTGCAGTTAAGCATCCGATGAATGAATGATTAGTGAGCAGTAGAGGTATACATTGAACACAACTGATCAGTTCTGCGCGATTTTGTTGCATAGAAGAAGTGTCAGATAAACATATTGAATATTATGGCCCGTCTACATACACTTATGTGTCTTGTAATTATTAAGTATTTTTATAAATATAAATCATATGTGTATTTATATAAATATAATTCATATGTATCTATCATAATGTATTCTACACCATCTTTGACATATTTATATATATATATTTTTTTTATTTGTATGACTATTTTCTTCATTATTTTCTTCATTCATAAGTTGTGCCTTGTTTGGATCAGAGCCTAATCAGTAAAGGTAGCAATGAAATATTTGATGGAAAAAAAAAAAAATGGCAATCCCTTACTCAACATGTTGTGCAAGTGAACATATTGCTCAGTAGCATTCAGGGTGAAATCACTCAAGTTGACACTCACAGTTGCACAACTGTTGAATGTCATGAACGTACCAATTAATTTGCTTGTTAAAGACAGATTGCATACTAGTTACTTACAGGACTGACAAGCAACTTGGAACAATAGAAGCATACACATCTTAGTATTTTTATAGTCTTTGTTAAGAATCCTACATGAAATACTGGTTTTGCAAGATCTATGTGACCAAAGTGGCCAGGACATTCTGTCATATTGCCAGCACATGTTTGACATCTGGAATTTCTATCAATAACACCCTGTCTTGGATCCATAAGACCACCCAGTTTTGGACGCCCACCTTCCATAGTTTCTGGAAAGCGTATTCCGCCATCTGTGACGGACATGCGACGCTGTACAGGATAAAAAATCATTATATAAAAAAACTTAAGCATGTATGAAAATTCAATAAATAAAATAAAATTCCTGTTTAGGAAAGGATACTGCAATGACACTGACCTTGACATATGTTGTGAAGGTCATCATTCTAAGCAACATGCAAAAGGTTTAAACCATTGCTCATTGTTTGTTAAAAAGTTATTAATAAAAGAAGTTTCATTAATTGAGCATAATTTTTCAACATTGTATACATTTAGGTACAGTAAACTTTACACATATATGAGTAGAAAAGAGGCTTCACATTTGTGAAAACATGTACTATTTATAAATAAATCAAATATTTGTTTGTTGTTTATTTATATTATATACAATGACAACATACAATGATATATATATATATATATATAGTTCAAGGCCCCTATGCAAGTTTTGGCAATTACATCTTTTATCTTACTAAATTAATGAGTCTACTAAATATACTAAAATAACAGATTCTGAAAAGATTAGCAAAGGCCTCTATGCAAGTATACCTACCAATAGCATACAATAACATATATATAATCCAAGGCCTCTACACGAAATTTGGCAATTAAATTTTTTAATGTTTATTTATTATATAAAATTTGAAATTTGTACAACTTTTTAACGACAGTTAAAACCTTTTGCATATTGCCATTTGCATAAGAATGATGTCCTTGATAATATATGTTAAAATCAGTGTGATTGCAATGTCCTCCCCTAAACAGGAACTTTACCGAAAATTCAGAACATGATATTAATTATACATCTGATTATAATTAAATTTGCATAATAAATGTCAACTTCACACAACTTTTAAGAATTGTCCTTTCTATAGCATCAATTCTAACTTTCATGCTTCAATAATAAATATCGCGACATATAATATAAATTTTGCAAGCATGCGAAGTTCTATTCTTAAAGATTTATCCTTATCTGTTATCTTTTTTCAGCGATAATTTCAATTTTTATGTTTTAATCGTATATTCACAATATACAATATAACCTTCAAAAAATTCATTCGGAGTTAATAATTAGAATATTTCGAGCACAAATATAACTCTATCATACGAATAACATTGCAATGTTTGCATACGTGAGAAAAATTTCCTGTTGGTGAGACATGCCTCGGACAAAAAGATTTGCGCAGGATTACGTTGGAATAATTTACGCCTCGCGAAAACTACATTTATTCGAAAATTTGGCAATATTTATAAAATACTCACGATTTCATCTGGCGAGAGAATACCAAATTGTACCCGCTTCACCGTACGCAACGGCGCCTTCGAATCCGAAGTAGCCATTTTTTACTGTAACGTTACTACAAGCAACGCCGCTCAGTTACCTTCCGTCAGAACCTTCTGCCTTCTACCGCCTTCTACGTCGTAAGTTATAACTTCCCAACGTACCTCTACGTTCGATACTGCCCCACCATCCTATTTGTAGGCAATATTATTAGCTAATGTCTGATGACGTCCGCTTACTAAACATGCCGATTAACTGTTAACTAAAGAAGTTCAGAAAATGACTAATCAACATTGAATTCCGATCCATTCAACGCAAGAATGCTCTTCAATGAGGAACTAGTAGGGCTGTATTCCAAAATTACAGAGTGCTGAAAATCTATAGTATACGTGACATGAATTATAGCTTTTCAATGTTGGCAATGAATGGCTGCATTCAGCAGACTCAACAGTTGGACAACATTACTAGATTTTCCACTGAATCTCAGTGAGTCCATCTCCACTGAGTCTATGAAGAATCTTAAAGAATGCTCCAATCACAGACAATAATCACTAAACGCTCTCTGATCACTTTGTTCTACTGAACGCGGCCAATATTGAAACGCAGTTGAGGGTGATGCTCATATAACTTTTTCCTAGGAAATGTTGAAAGTGAAGTTTCATATTAAAAATACCATATATTCTGTATTTCATAAAATTACACGATTTCTAAGACCGGTATTCATAGTCGGATCTTATATTTAAGATTGTCTTAAGTTAATCTTCAGATGCTGTGAAATTATTTCATTAATTACTCTATAAAAACGTACGTCGAATCTATATGGAACGCATGTTTTCATTTACGTGGAATCCACAAAACCACATGGATTTCCTGTGGACACGTTTCTATTTTCGTGGAGTACGATATATCTGAAAGTGGACTTAAAAACAAAACTACTCAAAAACTACTTAATCAATCACTCCGCACTCAATCACGTTGCACACATCTAAATAAAAATATTCTCTTCTAGATGAACCTATAATTTTTACAAAATAATAAAATTAAACAATTTTTTGTTCTTTAAATAAGACAAAAATTTGTTGTAAAATTTGAAACTTCTTTTTTTCATGCCATTGTTTTAAATTCAAATTTTCTCTTTAGTTTTAGATTCACCGATAGTGCAATTTCATCAAGAGTTAGAAAAAATTTGATATTTTGGTTTCAGATGAATACAGCAGACGCCAAAGTGTGGGCCGTTTGAGACCTCCAGTACCAACATTACTACAATACTGTCTTTAAAATTCACTATATTGAAATTATTTTTTCACGCAAATAATTTTTTTCACTTGTTTAAATTATCAATAAAGTCTTCTGAAAGTTTCAAAAGTGGGTGCTTGATCTTTCTATTTTAAAAAATTCATAAAATATTGCCTCATTTACATAGATTTTCTCCCTTAATAAGTGCTTAATGAAGATGTTCCTTAGATGATGTACAGCCAATCAAACGATCGCCGCATTTCTCACCGAAGAGCATCCGAAACATCAAACTTCCACTGGCGCACCACTAGCGTAGTGTAATCGGACTGTGGTTAGGGAGACAGCCATCTCCTTTAGCCGCAGCCGAAGCCACGTCATATTTGTGTGCTGCTAGAGAGCCGTGTTGCGCGAACCGTCGCTTACGCGTTTTTTACATAGAATTACGTTCCCGCGACTGCAAATATGAATATATTTCGGCTCCTAGGCGACCTGTCGCATCTCCTAGCCATTATTATACTTCTCTTGAAGATATGGAAGACACGGAGCTGCGCCGGTGAGTGCTGCTTACCGTTCGTGTCGTTTTTGCACGGCAGGCACAACGCGTCTTCGCTGCACGATTGCAGTGGACGAATGCGCCGATATACAATCGAATGACCATTGACACGTCGATCGTCCAGTGGCAGTCACCAATGTTTGATTCATTCGTAGGTATCAGCGGCAAATCACAGATACTCTTCGCGATTGTTTATATCAGTCGTTATCTCGATTTGGTAACTACGTTCATCTCAGCATATAATACGTTTATGAAGATCGTATTTATTGCAACATCGCTCACTACGGTATTCTTGATGTATGTCAGATTCAAAGCTACGTACGATCATAATCACGACACGTTCAGGTGAGTATCATATTTTAAATATGCTTGATTAACTCTTGCTTTTGACGTGTAGTGATGATTGAATTGTCATAGGATCGAATTCCTGATTTTACCTGCATTTGTATTGGCGCTACTGATCAATCACGAACTGTCCTTTGTGGAGGTATTATGGACATTCAGCATTTACCTTGAATCAGTGGCAATATTGCCACAATTATTCCTGGTGTCAAAAACAGGAGAAGCAGAGAGCATCACCAGTCATTATCTATTTGCACTAGGATCATATAGAGGCCTGTATCTGTTCAATTGGGTTTACCGCTACTATGCTGAAGATCATTATGACCTGATTGCCATAGTTGCTGGATTGGTACAGACGGTTCTATATTGTGACTTCTTCTACCTCTATATTACCAAAGTACTGAAAGGCAAGAAGCTACAATTACCTGCTTAGCTTCAGTTCAGAGTATTATCCTCTTGTATCGAAGTAACATTCGATTGCGTTTTTCTATTGGTGTCGCCGATAATCCAAGGTCAAATCTGGCGAACCTGGAGGCTCCAAGAGTACACACTTGCAAGTGTATATCTTTTGCTAAGTATGAAGTGTCTCGCAGCATCTTTCCTCCTTCCGTAATACTTCCTTCTCTACCCCATATATCCATTCACCAGATGATGCTGCGTTTTCTTTCCACGTGTCGCAGGACATTGTTTTAAGTTGCGTCTACTGTTTCGTACTTCATTTGTATCGTATACATTACTGTGAGACATGAACAGGATATCTGTCAGTGCATGCCTTCTACATGTCAGTACAGTTTAACTTATAAATTCATAAAATTTTAGATGACATTAATGGGGTTAAGACAAAAAAATTATGTATAGAAACAGAGGATTTTCATTTATATTTACAGTTTATATTGTTGTAATTTTCAGTAAGTAAATATAGTGATAATGGTACCAATATCTTATAAACTGATGCATTGATTGGAAGATCCGGTGTCGATTTGTGCCATTCAAGAACAGCATGTAGTAATATATTCTACCAAATCAGTAACTTGGACTGGTTCCTTTAGAGCTATCGAAGGATTTTCTACGTGTACAATGCCATTCTTGAGACTAGTCCTATTCACAGACACGACGAATGGTATTAGGCACGTTTCTACGACTTGTTCTGTACTTGTCAATATGGTATGGATGCCGTTCGTTCTAAGCATATTGTTTAAGTATAGCACAAAACGACTTAAGTCTTCTAAATCCGATGCAGTTTCGTTCTCCTGTTTTTCTATGTGAAATGTAGTTTTGTACGGCGATAACTTAGGATGAATATATGCTCTAGTTGATTTATTTGACATGTGACTGTCGCAGAGTAGAGCCAAGCAGCCCCAATCTAAAGAAGCGACATGCTCGATCATATGCACGTCCGCGACATTATCTTTACTACCTTCATTCTGTAAATAAATATTCCGTTTAAATAATAATTTCTTTATCTTTCTACTTTAACTACAATGTCATTGATATCTCGTTAAGGAAAAATACTGTCTTAACTGTGTAAAATACTCTGTCTTATCATACCTGAGGATATAATTTGCGTGTAACAGGGTAGTGAGTGATCGTCTCTACAGTGATATTGCCAAAAGGAAACTGCGCTTGTATTTCCGTCACATCAAGACTTTTCACCCGTTTTGCTTCAGCGAGGATGAATCTCGAAGGGCACTGAGCGAATTTACGCCACCATACCTTGCGCTCTCTTTGTTTATTGTGCAACAAATTTTTTGAATCCAGCGCGTCGATGATCACGTTGATTTTGGCGGTTCTGTGCAATGTTACTCGATAGCTGGTGTCATTCAATAAGGATTCGTTCCATGTTAAATTTTTTATCATTGCAAGTGTAGAGAGTGCAAATGGCATATCTTTGTCCATCGAGGAGCTCTGCAGTTGTTGTAACGTATCACTGATTGAGGTATCACTTGGAAATACATTGTAGGGTGGAATTGTGACACAGTGCATAAACCAATACTCCTCAAGGTTTCTTAGCAATAATCTACCTTGAGGTCCATATATAAAACCACGTTCCGACAGTGTGAGAAAACATGGATTTATAATCTTCAGCAAAGCCTCCAGACTCATTCTTTCGAACTAGACTTGCTTTTTACTAAATACAGAACCAAACTTAATATGTAATCATGTATATCAGTAGATTTCATTGTTAGATATAATCTCTTTGAAATTGTAAGCAATACTAATTCACAAACTTATTTTACATATTTGTGAAAACCGGCATACAATTAAAAATACAGAGCTATAATTGTATGTAGAATCAAATGCGCACAAAATTATATTAGATATCTTCTGTAATTTCAATCTATAACTTCATGAAATATACTAGAATCTTTTATAAGTATCTTTTGTATTACATTTAACATTATCAATATATATTTGAGAGACTATATATATTTCAAAATATATTCATGATGTAATCTCAAATCTGATAGAATCACAATATTTAGATTTCAACACAAATAGTTTTAATTACATTCTGAATATTATTTTCAAAAGTACTTCAATTTTTAATCTATGTGTAAGTAACTATATACACTGTGTATATATCAATATACGAAATAAATTTGATTCTATGTTTACCTGTTGTTAAAGGCGCCACAAAGTACTCTTCCTCCAGCAGCGCTGCGTTTTTCAGAATGTCACATCGGCGATTAATATCGTATGGTAACGCTATGTCGTCTCGCAGGTAAATATGCTCGTTCTCCAGCGTACTGTACATAGGACGCACAGTTTCGTCGATATGTACTCGTCGCAGCCGCTCTGCGAACGCGACCGCTTCCTCCAGCACTCGTTTGCTCTGTTTATATTCGAAGCCGACTAATGCAAGCTTCTCGAGCCTTCTAATCGTCGCTTCGTCGATGGTTACAGGTCTTCTGATTTCTGTTGATTGCTTATTATTGTTGTCAAACTTGTTCTCCACCGGTTGTACTTTCGCTCGTGTCTTCGTCGAGGCACAATATGTTCTGTAATATGTAACTGCGTTAAATCGACAAACAGTAATATTTACAAGTATCCTAAATGTTTGCCGGCTTCGACGCAACGTGTCCATGCTTGACGTAATCTCGTGTCGATCGGACAGGAGAATCAGATGGAATCAATCAAGATTACTCTCGATAAGAGATCGGCACTATATGTTCCCAAATGATGTTTCCCGTACAAATATACAACATTCTCGATATCACCGACGAGATACTATAAAGACTGTTGGTCTTAGGCCCCTTGCACAATGCCAGGCAATAAGCAATAAGAATAAAAATAGACCAATCACAATCAACCATTACAAGAATAATCTATTGTGATTGGCCAATTTTTATTCTTATTGCCTGTTGCCTGGCATTGTGCAAGGGGCTTTACGGGATTTAGCGTACCAGAGAAATTTCGCTGCGCATTAGCGTCCTCTTAGGAATATCGTGGCCGGAATATGAAACATATCTCGAAATAAGTATGGATGGTAACAGATATGGAATAATGGGAAAAAGATATCGGAAAACATCAAAAGTATCAAAGAAAGTATCAAAGTCGTCGTCGTCGTCGTTGTCCTCGTTATCGGTGATAGCGGCGTGTTGTCTTTCCCCTCACTTCGCACCGGCAATAGTTGCTAGCTGTATTATCATGAGCGTAGCTAAAGCAATCGGTATTATCATTGCTCTTCAATTACCTCCGGACTTCTTCGAGTCCCTTTAGCTGATACGAAAATTTACCCAGGCCTGTCAGTTTTTATATTATTTCGTCGGTGCCGATATCTATTAGGGCTAATTGTTCCAACTTCGTGGTAAGTTAACTGATAGTTTAATCATATCTCTGTTTTTGTCTAAGTTGAAGGAAAAACGAAGACAAACATATGATTTAACTATCAGTTAACTTACCAAGAAGTTGGAACAATCGGCCCTTAGAAGTTCCTTCCTAGAGACTGTAATTGGCAATATCTTATTCTCTAGAAAATGTCACGGGTAAACATTAAATTTGTTTATTTTCTCTGATTTCTATACTTAAAATGAAAAAAATATATTTTTATGTTACGAGCGAGTAAGAGAAAAATGTGTAGAAAGCATAATTACAATAAACAAATCTAATATAATATTTTGCACCAATGAGTGTTTTTACGCAACGGCACATGAAAACAGCGTCAGCCAATCTCATAACTCTATACTTTATGCTATCCGGAAGCTTGTCTCTCTCTCACGCTCTCCTCTCCCTCCTCCTTCCTTTATTTTTCCTTTTCCTCGTCCCTCTCCGTCGCTCTACTTCCCTCGGGGTAACGATTAGGTGCATACCGAATATCATCGATCCCGATTTCTGGAACGGGGTCACCGCACAGGGGGTGACGCGGGGGCAACGATCCAACAGCCAGCGTCCGCGCGAAGGAAAGAAAACAGATTCGCTCGCGGACGCGACGTGGTCGCGAAACGAACGAGAGCGAGTGAGCGAATACGTTTCGATGGTTTCGATTGTATTGTACACCATTGCGCGCACATCGTCTCTGTCGATCTGAAGTCCCGTGTTGTGTTTACGTGAGTCGTAAAGACAGCGTCAAAAGTTGAGGAAACAGAGAGAGAGAGAGAGAGAGAGAGAGAGAGAGAGAGAGAGAGAGAGAGAGGAAGAAAAAAGAGTGATTTAAACGGAGAAAAGTGACGTTGCTCTATACAGTGGAGCTTCCATTCTACATATCGCCATCGGGTAGAGTCTATTCTTTCCCTCTTCTTCGCTCTTTGACGAGTCACATCATTTTGCGCGTGGACGCGTCCACGTTTACCTCGTCACTGTAGCCGTCCTCATTTCACTCAAAGAGTTCTTTCCCCTCTTTGTACCTCGTCTCTTTTCTTTCTCTCCCCTTTTCTTTCTTTCTCTCTCGCTCGCGTGTGGTCGAAAATGACGAGCCACGCCGATTGTCTCAGCTCGTGGCAGTGCATCGTTTTCGCGGACGTTCGTTGCGTCGATGAGACAAAGTGAACTCGTCGTTATCGTCGCGCGAATTCGGCGCGTTCGCCGTGCGCGAACGGATCCGTGGAGCGTCTTTCGTCGATCCAGGATTTAGGCCAGACGACGAAAAGATGGATGCGACGATCGAGAGAGAATGTAGCGCGTTGGGCGGTTTGTTCCAGCAGATCGTCACTGACATGAAGGTAAAAGACATATTCGCAGTACTTTTAGGCTCTATAGGCTCGTTATACTTGACATCCCGTATCCTATCTACCACAATATTGATATCAAGTCTAGTCCTTTTAATCTACATTAATCTCCTGATATCTCTTAAGTTGTTTGCCTTTAATCTTCTAGTATATTAGTTTAAATGTTTTCAGCATTTTGCATGAATTTGCATGTAATGATATAAGGTTATAAATTTAATTTCTTATTCATACATAACACACACACATGCATATACACACACATATACACTTTATACCTTATGAAGAATTATAATTTTATCATATAGTAAAGCTGATAAGAACTGTATGATAATATATTGAGATATTGATAATGTAAAAAGAATATAATCAAAGACACGATTTAGATTAATATATTAGTACTTTCATTGGAAATATATTGAAATGACTTAATAAAAATAAAAAATATGATTTCTGAAATATATATATACATATATACATATGTTAGATATAAATAAAAATAAAACCATATTTATTAAGAAAAAGAAAAGTTTCCATTTTAAATTACAAATATGAAAGATCGTGTTTCTCAATATTATAAAATTTTTATCTTCATATTTAAGTATGAAGCTTTATCTTTAAGTATAAACAACTATATACTTTAGTATATATTTATAATGGTATAATGGTTAATGATATAATACTTTAGTATATATTTATATATTTAGTATATATTAAAAATATATTTTAAATATAAACAACTTTTAAGTATAAATTATCTTAATATTTTTATATCTTTACAAATATTAATTTTTATGAACAAAAAGGTTTTTAATTCATATGATTTATTCTGTCATAATGTTATATTAAGTAAGAAATATCTTCTATATAATAGAATTATATACTTGATGAAAAAAACAAGATATGTGGGCGTATATGATTGTATTATCTATCACACAAATGTCAGTCTAGATTCCTGTTTGACTAATACTATTTGGATTATTGAAATTTTAGATTCTAGATATGTTGTAATGATTTTTGTTTTCCTTTTTTATAGAATGGAGCACCACTTTGGGAAGATTTGATTTCAAAAGCTACAAAGTTGCACACATGTTTGAGGTGAAAAAATTTATCCAATTTCAAATATATAAGGAATCTTCATTTGTCTTTCAAATGTTATACAGTAATACATTTTATTTTACTGTTATAAAATATATCTATGCTCTCTTTAATGCATATTAAAGATTGTATTTACTCTATGTTGTGATACAATATATTTTTAATTATATTATAATGTGCTATATATTGGAACTTTGGTTATAACATGACACATATTATTTCAGAGCTGCTATCTTGGCTATCTCTGCATATCTTGAGGCCTTTCAGAAGATAGCAGATGCTGCAACAAATGCTAGAGGTAATTTTAAATTGATTTGTTAGAATATAATGGAAAATTTCTGCATATTTCATACACATATATGGAATCTAATTGAATAAAATAACATCACTTATGTATAATTAAGGTGCAACCAAGGAAATTGGGACAGCATTGACACGGATATGCCTGAGACATAAAGCAGTAGAAACTCGTATGAAGTCATTCACTAGGTATGTTAAAATATGGTAATATTGTATCACGCTTGTAGATATTTCTTTAACACCTAATTGGATCCTAATTATTTTTTTATATTCATTTGTACTGTTTCTCCTTAGCGCTATTATGGACTGCCTGGTGTTACCTTTGCAAGAAAAATTGGAAGATTGGAAAAAGTCTTTGATTAATTTAGATAAAGAACATGCCAAAGGTATATAAACAATTCATTATGTCATTACCATTATAAATGTTTTCCAGAAATTTATTTTACAACTTCTTTTGTTACTTTCCAGAATTCAAAAAGGCAAGGGCCGAATTGAAGAAACGCTCTACCGATACTTTGCGACTGCAAAAGAAGAAAGCACGAAAAGGTCAAGTTCATTTACATGTTCAGGGACAACCACAAGGCCACGGAACATGTTCTGGCGATGTAGAACTCAATAGGATGCTGGAATCATCAGCGGCAGTTGTTCAAGAGAAAAGACTGAGCTTAGAAGAAACAGAACGAAAAGCCGTCCGCGCGGCCCTTCTCGAGGAGAGAGGCAGATTTTGTCTTCTTGCACGATTCCTAAAACCAGTTCTTGTTAGTATATTTCACAGATATTTTTATAGTTTTATTACTAAGCGTAAGCGTATAATATCTACATACATATATGTTCGATGATATAGAATTACTCGATCACTTAAACGAAATCTGCATCATATCTCATGTGATACATGATCCAAACGTTTAGGACGAAGAGATAGCGATGCTAATGGAATTGACGCATCTTCAAGAAGTCTCCGACCAGTTGCAACGACATGCTGCATCACCGCATCACTTACCGCCTGCATCCGAGCAGGTAATAACGGACATAAAAGGTTGCGACGTTACTCAATGGTCGTTGGCTACGCCGCCGTCGAGTCCGTCGCTGTCTCTCGGATCGAGGAAGAGTTCTATGTGTTCGATCAGTTCTCTAACTAGTAGCAGTAGTGGATCATGCAAAAGCCATCCGAGCCCGTCCGGACATCCGTGGCACCGATCGCTCTCACAGGTAATTAACGCATCGATGGATTTTCCACTTTTGTTTTCTCTTTTTACTTCGTGTTACTCTACTGTGAGATCTAGATTTTTTTTCTTCTCGTTACTCTTATTCCTTTTTTTTTCTTTTTCTTTTTAACGTACGTTGCATGCAGTGATAACCACTGTTAATGTATCACAGCCGCTATTGCACTTGTAGCGTCGCATTTAGGCACTTTACAGCATGAAACGCGCATCTATTTGCTCGCTGAGCGGCAGCTTAGTGTATGTGGTAGTCGATGTTGTACTCGTTGTCGTAGCCGGTCGACGGTCGTGTCAGGCCTGCCAGTATCAGCGGCATCGTGACGCTGCGTCACTTGACCAGTGGCAGTTCCCGTGATTCCGGCTTCACGTCTCAGGACACGCTGTACAATCAGCCGATCTCCGAACACCAGGTAAGATTTTAGCTAGTGATTAGTTAGTGGCGCGAAAATCCACGCGGAGAGTCTTCTCAGAGAGCAGAGAAGGAATCCGGGAGGAACGGGCACGGGTGGTCTCTTTAGCGTGCGAAGCGCGTGCGAAATCGCGTAATTAAGTGCAATTGCGCACAAATGCGCTTTAACTCACTCGGATCGCGTGACTGGGAGGACTCGACGTGAAATCTCGCCGACTTCTTCGTCCATCTAGTGATTAGTTTGCTGCTCGACTTGCTTATGTACCCCTTTACAGCGGTTTCAGTCGACGGATTCTTTAGCTTGACTTCGAGAATGATGCATTCGTATATCGTATTCTTTTATTAACAAAGTACATTTAAAAGAAGCGGCTTATGTTTCTAGGTATCGAATGTGTCTTCTCTAAGTAATCAAACTACTGGTTGCACTGTAACAAGACCTGTGTCGACTTCAACTTGGCCTGATTTGCAGGAAACATCCGTTCAATACGACCGGCAAAATCCGGGCGCGGTGAACGAACGGCCGCATACTATTTCTTCCGGTAAGCCGTGAGCATTATTTTCCATGTGTCACTGTAAATTACTGGAGTGAGAATTCGCTCAGGCAAGTACTTTTCGCTGCAATGAATTAATCACACTTTCTCAATGTGTTTTTGTAGCGTACGAAAAAGGACATCAGAGACCGGCGCTCAGCGTTTATACATTCCAAGCCCCAGATCGTGACGGTAGCGGCTGTTGTCACAGTCAGCCAGCTTCTCCGGTCTCCTCTTCCTCGTCATGTTCTTCCTCGAATCAGCAGCTATCTAGGGTACAATTACGTAGGAATAACGGCGGCACACGTCCGCCCATACCGAGCCGATGTTCTAGTCTGGAGCGACCGACGATCCCGGTGAAGAGCGACGCACCTGGTAGCCCTCGCGGGAAACCCAAGTTACCTTTGCCGGCTCACTTGGCGAAAGGTTTGTACAACGATTTGTGTGTTTTTAACGTTTAACGATTAAATCGACGCGAAGATCGTCTTAATGTGACGATGTGTAACGCAGAACTGGCAACTCATCAGCTCCAGCAACCAATGTACGTGAATATGCACGAATTGGCGAACTTAGCAGCTAGTCGCGCTCAAGAAATGCAGCTTCCTCTGCCGCCTCCTCCTGCATCGTTAACGGCACCAGGAACTGATAAAGTACTACAAAAGCAATAAAATATAAATATGAGAGATATATGAAGCAGAGAGAGATATATAATAGAAACAAAAATGCAATCATATAGAAAATATAGAAGATGCTTTAATCTCACGTTTTAATTTTTCTATTAGAAAAATGAATATGTGTTTCTATCTTCTATCTATCGCCAAAAGAATTCACTTCACATCCACTTATGTAACTTGCCATTCTGATGCAGGCCGAAAATCCAGAGAGAGATGCCGGCAGTCAAACGTCCGAATCTAGTTTGGAGTCCAGTAGCGGATACGGCAGCCAAAATACTCTGCCACATTCTCATTCGCTTCACAATCAAAATGAGAACACTTGGAATGTACCTGGCGCCGCGGCCATGCTGATGGTACGTAGAGGGTCTATGCAACAGGTGACTAGACCACCACCACCGACGAGACGCACATCCACTGTCATTACCGCGCCTCCGTCGTCTGTCAATGAAGACCGTGGCGAGAACGTTTGCGACGAAGTGGAGAATCTTCCTCCACCACCTGCGTTCCTTTTGGAAGGCTCCTCACCTACAGCCAGTCCTACTCCACAAAGGTACGGTCTTATAAGTCGATCTTATAAAACGATCTTATGAATAAAAAAAGAATTATAGTTAATACATAAGTTAGAACAAGATTGATTTACAGTCAGAAAGTTAAAGTGATTTTTATCTAGAGGTTTGAAAAAAATGGATGTTAAGATTAAACATTTCGACGATTCCTTTTTCTCATAGATCTATCTCTGTTTCGGAGACGGTAAGGACTCTGACTGAACTCCGTCATACCCCGGCTAGTCCGTCGCTCCTGCGGAAGGCTACCGGGCAACAGCAGGCGCACAACAATCCGATCCAACATAATACCATGCTGCAAATCACTCGGTCGTCAGTAGAACGCTCCTGCTCTACTGTTCGCTCGATATCGCAAGAACGTGGAGCGACCGGCGCGCAAGTGGTAGCTGCAGTCGGCGGTGCAGCCACGGTCAGTCAACAAGCAACCGGCGCTCAAAGTAGCCAAGGACCGGGCGGTGTCGGTCAAGGCTTCATGGCAGTGCTGAATGCTAAGCTCATTGGTACCGCGGCGAGTAACAACGTTTCAGGTGGTGCGAACGCTAGTGGCAGCCCGAAGTCGTTGAGGAAGCAGTCGTTGGTTGAGACACAGCAACAAGCCAACCAGAAGAACACCAAGACCGCAGCGTCCGGCTTCCTCGAGACGCTGAATGCCAAATTGGCACAGCAGCAACAGGCGCTCCAAGGAGGCAACGGCGGCGCGAGCAGATCCGCTAGCGTCAGACGCATCATGGGCAATCGCGTGCCCATCATGGATCCATTGCAGGTCCGCGACTCCCTCATGGATCAAATCAGACGAGGCACCTCATTGCGAAAAACCAGCGGTCCGATCAACGATCGTTCTGCGCCCAAGATCTACTGAGAGCTCCACCAAGCTCTGATTTCTGCGGTACGTGTTCGCGGCGACAAGCGGCGCGTCGTCATCGCTTGTTATACGCGAATATCACGACAATGTCATCGTCGATTTTCCTGGCATTTGTAAGAAAGCATGTAAACACGATCGCCCGTTCGTGCGGTAATTTCCGATTCTCTGCCTCGATATATCATCTGCGAAACTGCTCTGTGTATCCTGCGCTGTATGAGTTTCAAATTACGCCGAGAAGCGAGAACGCGTATCGTGAGAGGCCGCTGTTGCATTTTTCATTGCCGCGCCGTCGTTGCTATTACTGCTGTTAAAGTCCGAGTGATATTCCGATGATAACACACAGGCTCCATATTAAATCAATATATGATTTATCGTACGATAATAACGCGCGTACACATGAGTAAGCCGAAACATCGCGTACGAACATGCGATCGGGACTGAAAATCAATTAAGAGAGTAACTTTGTGTAGATTAAAATGGCGTTATATATGTACGATTTACGATGTAGCATAATGTATTCAGGCAGCATAGGAAGATTTTTATAATGTATTAATATTTATAAAGGAAACTGATTTTTTTATTAGGAAATTGTCAAGTAAGATCCGCATATCGATACAACGACAATACTTCAGTACAACTTGCGTCTATAGTTCTCTATTTTTTTTTTCTCGCTTAAACGCAGAACGCTTGCTGCAAACGAATCTCATTGATCTATTGTTATCGCACCGCTATTGCGCGCTTAGTTTGTAATCTAATGGCTAACGAGATGGATCTGCGATTTCTACCGAAAGTCGTACACAAATTTAATATCGAACTTGTGTATTCTCGAGATACGATTCGATAAAACTACGTTATTCGTTGCAAGTATCTCACATTATTATATGTGTTTCTGTTTTTTCGTTTGCTTTTTTTTTTCTTTTTATTCTTCACGCCGGGGAAGCGCGAACTTGCTAGTTTTGCTAGTTCCCGCTTGTTTTCTCCCCTTTGTTTTCTTAATGATTCCACGTGATTGCACGCGCACGCGTTTAACCTCGAAGTGGCTACCGTTCTCCAGTAGTATATTCTCCAGAAAAAGAGAGAAAGAAAGAGATAGATAAAGAGAAGGAGAGAAAGTTACTGTCGAGTTACGATTCGAAAAAAGAAAAGAAAAAAAAAGATGATACATATATTAATAAATAGAGTTGTACTCGCGACATTTCTCTCAATGTCGAAAATGTTTAAATGTTAATTGAACGTAATGTATCGCACCTTCGTTAAGGTGATGTATTTCTACTGCGATCGTCATTGCTTGCGAGTTTTACATTCATCATGTCTCGGCAAGAAGGAACCTCGAGAGCGAACGACGAAAGAGATGAGAATGTTAATTGTCGAGTATTAGACGTCACGTGTCACGTTGTTTCAGAATCTTTTTTATATCACTTTTTTTATACATATATATATATATATATCTATAATATGCATATATACCATGTATCTTTTTATACGCGTTCTTTGCGTTTAGAGCCGTGTTATTGCCAGTACATACTGTTCATTGTCAGTGTACTATCACTGCCTATCTTGTCTTGGACGTGTATTTGGGGTCATGTGTAACTCCTATATATATCACAAGAGACGAATGACGGCGAATCGATCGATTATTACTGCCAATTGCACATTCATCCGTTCCTTTCATTCCTTAACGTACAGTTAAGTTTTAATTGTATTTTTGCTGCGAAACGGCGCGACGAATAGTGTATAATGAGCTCTATAGTATATACGTTTATTTATTTCAAGCATTTATCTGTATACAAGCGTGAATAAATAACGATACTTCCAGAGAATCTCCATTTGATATTTAATAGTAAATCGTCTTTCTAGGAGTGTAGATCGAGAATGACGAGATGTGATGGCGACGAATGAGTATTCATTAAACTTAGAGGTATCTTCTCGCCAGAAGCATATCCGATCCACAATCAACATTAAATATCAAATGGACAATATAATATCGTGAATTGAAGTCATATTCAATAAATAATCGTACATACACTGTAATAAAATACTATTTAATGTAGCAAGAACTCGACAGGTGATTGTTAATTTGTAATAACTATTACAGTGCGATCAAACGTGGACAACAAATAAAGATACAACAAACTTGTCTGAAACTCAGGCCTTTGTTTCTTGCTGTTCTTCTTTTCGTTTTTTTCTCGTTACACCCAATGACGATTTAAAAAGCGTGCTTGAAATTGAATTTCTCATTGAATGTTTCTTAGGTTTAGGATTTCATTTTATGGATCTATTAAACTAACCAGAATTATCATGTCGTAAATTACTGTTCTTTATTTACAGTTTATTTAATTCATTAGTTATTCGCTCTATTCACAATTACGAATTACGATAACGTATTGTATCTTTCATTGTGAAAATGATATCCTATTCCCTTGGATATCGCGTCTTTCAATAATATGGAATTCGCAATGTAGAGACTTGTGTTGTATTAAAACGAAATTTTAGAGTAAATCAGAAATACTTGCAACGTAAATTTTAATTTATTATTCAAAAATTAATTAAAATATCTTGCATGAAATTTGCCGTCGATTTATCACGGATGTCTCGTAACAATCGAATTATAATGGCTTTTAACTCGGTAAATTTTCGCAATTGATCTCTTCTTGACGTAACTCGATAGCTTTTCGCGAACCGAGCCTCAGCGAGGACAGTATACATAACAAAACGGCACAACGCCGAAAATCAGTCAATCGTAGAAGGATCAGGTCCATCTTATTTTGTACACGTTAATCGAGCATCTATTATCTCTTGCGGAACACCACCAACAGGTTGCAATCCGTATATAGAGACCCATTCATCCAAGACATACTGGCTGTGCGAACGCTTGCCGAACTCATTGTCCGCATGATGCATCATTAACGCCAAATCACCAGCTATAATACAGTTAAAATATTTTAATTTTTCTCTGGATTATATATTATTCTGAGATATTCAATCTCAGAGAGTAACATAATTACGTAATAATATTTAATAATAACAATAGTAAAAAGGAAAGTAATAGCGCGTAAAGGAAAGTAATACACACTGCAATTGTTTTTAATTGTACTTACGTTTATCTAAAGGTGGGCAAGAACAATTTGGATCCAAAACAAACGCGATTGTCGAACGAAGACGTTTAACTGGCTGTGACGGTGATATATCCAACAGAAGTCTCGCCTTTCGTAGTCGTCTGATTGCTGCTTTTACAACACTGTTGGCGGAGCAATAAAACTCATTGATGTCCGACGGTAATTCGTCACCGCATACAGGACAAGATTTGTTAGAAGCTAATGCTGATGCTGAAATCAAAAGAATATTTGGTTAAAGAAATCTTCTGAGTTATATATCAATATACCAAAGAATACAGACAAATATAAGATCAAGAGATTTGATCTAACAACGTTCGTAACTTCTCGATTAATTTCTAACTACGTACGCGATGATTGTGAAGGAACTTCACTTGGATCCACGTTTTCTGCCGAAACGGTGAGATTGATCGTATCCAACGGTGTTTCGCTGTCGATATTCGTCGTGTCTGGCTTGATGTAGACTGGCGTGGGTCCTTCGATTCCGTCGGGCGTTGCTAATTCGTGATCAACTACGACGAAATTCGGATTCCCATCAAAATTGGCATCTTGATCCTGCTTGTTGAAAACTGATGATCCCTCTATATCCTCGAGACTTACACTAGGAGGCTCAAGTCTGTCGAAAATAGGATTCAGGTTGATATCCGGTTCATCCGGCGTTTGACCGCTCCCAATTTCTGTCTGTGGAACTGTTGAAAAGCGAATTCGAAAAATTGTAAAGTAAAGATTGCGCTAAAAGTGCAAGATTTGTATTTTACAATAATAATGAGAATAATTCATTTAGGAACCATATATTAAATAATTTACTATTAATGCTAAATTGTACATTTAATAATATATAATTTTGATAAAAGATTTCAATATGTAAATTATTTTAATCATTTTTTAATTTTGTAACAGTATCATATAAAATTTTTACACTAACCATCCGCGTTACCAGACGCAATGCCGTTGTTGTTGCCTATGCGAACATTTGCTATGCTAGCAATATCATCCGTATTTATCTTGAGATTGGAATTCTCTACCAGAGGGACGTTTTCGTACTTTGATTGTATACCAGTTATCAGTGTCGGTTTTGCTACTGTCACCTTATCGCGGAGTTGTTCGACCAGGTCTTCTTGAGGTGCTGGTTTATGACTGGCATTACTTGCTTCCTCTATAATTCCGTTCTTCGGATTCGGAATTTCCTTGCCCATGCCACTCTTAGCTGCTTTCTCAATTATTTCATCTTTGCCTATGTTCTTTGTGTTGTCTTTCCTCGGTTGCTCCACTTCCACAGGCACTGGATTGGGAATCTCTGCTTCTTCACTCGGATTGGCACTACTACAAGTCGGAGCAAAGCTGTAGCTCTGAAAAAAAACATGAGATTTAAAAAGATAACAAATGTTTACATACCAAACCATTAATTATTAATCGGTCGTCTAATTAAATACTGATTAAGCTTGTTTTTCTATTCCAACACCCCGAATTTCTATTTCTTTACCGATGCCTACCATCTTATAACATATGTTATATACATTTGATCGGTACAAAGCAATATGTTCATAAACTTACACTGGATATCGTTAATTCTTGCTGATAGTAATCATAAAGTTTCACATTCGCCGGCTCGAGTCTGTCGACGATATTTTCTCTAGTCACGATGAGCGATATGCAAGTCTTCTGGCTGATTAACTTGTCGAAATAAATACTAACGACGTCGCGATCTTCTTCGAAACGCTTTACTTCTGCAATGTTATACGATCTTAGAATAAATCACATTCTATATAAAATCGCTTTGCTAAACAATAAATTTTAAATATAATATAAGAATGTATGAACTTTAAAATAATTCTTCCTTCCTGAATAACTCCGCTATAATATACTTACTTGTAGCCGGATCTTCTAACAGAGAATGAAGACTCGCACGGTCTGGAACATATCCGCTTATCATACCAATTTCCAGCAGTGCCATGTTACTCTCCCCATCTGCCATTTTATATCGCGTGCAGATTGTAATCTTCTGCATCGAGCATTCATCCACGGATGCTAGCACTGAAGTAGCACCGACCGACAGATCGAAGGCTTCAGAGCCGGTCGCATGTGCGACATTATATTTTATGTTACTCTGAGAGAAGAAAGTTTCCGTTGAACATGTTGTACGTGATAAAACGTATAAATATAAATTTAACATAATTGGCACTATTTACCTATAATTTATCTAATATTTTTAATTAACATAATTATATTTAAGGCTATTTGGTAGATTATAAGAAATAAAAATTTAACAAAATATACCATAAAAGTATGTGTGTATATATATCATTAAAATATCACTAAACTAAAATAATTACTTAACCAAATAAGTACTTAACAAAATTAAGTTAATATCAATTTCTTAATATACAGAATCGCACGATGACGGATGCGCTTAATCTTGAATAGGAAATTATTTGAAACTTATACGCGATGAGTTTTTCGATCTACCTGTACTAAGACGCAGCCCTCGCCCTCAGCGAAGATCTCGACTGTCGTAGGTAGTATGGGCAAACGTATTTGTGTGAGAACCATGCGGTTGTCGTTGTGCATCCTGTACACCTGGTCGACATCGCCGGCCGTCACGAGCACTGACAAGTCCGTACTGTTGCTCGACATTGCGGCGGCGTATTTGGTAAGCGCCTCCAAGCCAAGAACAGTGTCTTGCGTGGACGTGAAGCCACCTTCCGCGTTTCGTTGCTTCGACATCCAGCGGACTGCCTTCAACGCCTCGACCATGTTTGCTTCTCCGCCTAGCTTTACAAATGACAATACGGCGTATGCTGTCATTTCGATGCTGAGCCCCAGCGAGGGTTTGTACTTGTCTTCCCACCAGAGGAGATCCTACGAGCGAAAGGAGATTATGAGACGATTCATTCAGAAAATAAATCGTTATCTTCGTCTCTATCACGTACATGATTCCGCGTTGCACGATCCATAAGTAATTTTAAACTGTTGTTCGCTCTCGGGTGTTCCAACAACGCGAGAGCGTACGTAGATAGAGCCGCTGTGTACGTTGTATCGCCGCCGTTTGCCATTCCTTTCTCCAGACAGTGTAGAGCGTTGTTTACGAGCGATGGTGTCAATGGTACGCCCGATTGTAAGAGAGAAATTAATATATATGCTGTCAACGCCGTGGAAGAACTGTCATCGTCTTGCAAACCGCCCTGAGAACGCGTATAAAACTTTGCATGAGATTATCAGTGTTTGAATTACGGTTGGTTTACGTTAATTGCTCGACTCTACGTTTTAAGTCTATGGCGTTTCACTAGATTTTGAATTTTAACATGACAATGAATAGATGAAAATAGATCTGATTGAAATTATATCAATCATGATCTACAATTGAATGGAAATTCGTCGTACCTTCATGTCCTTGTGGAATACTCTGCCTATCACTGGGAAACATCCATTCTCCAATTGTTTTTTCATCATCCACTTCACAGAAATCTTCAAATCCCGTTCATCGATATGAATTATACTTCTTGCTTGGGCGAAAGATTTTATTACAAATGCGGTCAGCCAGATCGAGCTCTCTGAACTTTCTGGACCAAACGCAGAATATGAACCATCTGGATGTCTGTATATCAATTCACGTTGGTATCCTGTACAAAAGACGAAAATGATATAATTAGTTATATAGAATTAACATTGTCGAAGATTTTATTGTAATATATTGGAATATGTAAGATATTCAAGGTCAGCAAAAATAAATTCTCTGATCATCTTGAAGTCAATTTTGATGTTTCTTTAGAATAGAAACATAAAAAAATGTATAGTGTTCGAATGTGAAAAGCGTTTACAAAGAAGTAACGTAAAGAAGTTAAGTTCTATAGACATAAACGTAATAGAGACGTCGCATTAATTTTCACATAACAATTATTTTGATGATGACGTGATTCTCATTTGAAATCGAAATCATATAGAAATCTAAAACGTACCTTTTTCCATATTCTTCACCGCTTTCGCTCGTAGTTCCGAATTTTCCACACCAGTTGCGTCCAAATAACCAATCACATGAATGTTAGGGACGAAGAGAATCATATTTTGCTCGCCACAACCAAGTGGCAAACGAACGAGACTGTCTAGATTCTCGAGAGCGGGCCCTAAAATATCTCCTATCAAGGATACATACGCTCTCGCACTCTCGGGCACTAGGTCTTCAGGTAAATCGAGATCCCAAGTGATGGTGGAGTCGTCGCTAAAATCCTTCGGGCAAATAAACGCCGACTTAGTCGTTTCTACGGGGAAGCCTTCCGGTAGCACGAGTATCGGCTTCACAATCACATCTCTGAAATATACAAATAACTAAATATCATCGTTGACAATTATCAATATCCGTTTTTATTAATTCAAATTTAAATTCTAGCTCTCACACAGGATAATAAATTAACACCACACATCAAAATTTATATAAATTTTTCTCGAATAACATATTGAAAGCTGTAAGTTAAGCAGTATCACTCTCTTCTGCCTATCAATTCGTTAAATAATTAGTAAGTTAAAAAATAGAGCATATTACCGTGTATACAGAAGCGTTTCCGGGCCACACGGCTCAGCGTAATCCGAGTCAATCGAAGCAGAAACTGTGATATTAACATCACCGAGAACTCGCGGTCTGAGAATGTATTCGTGCACTACACTGTCACGAGGTTTCACACAAAACGAAGCGACCGCGTGCGACAAATGCAAGTCAAGCCCCGTCGCGTCCTCCAGCTTGATTTTCACCTATAAGCCCGTCAATCGTCCATGGTTATCCGATTGTCGTAACATATCAATGTTGTCTTTAATCGTTACTGATTTAATTTCCTAAGTACGAATAACGCAAAGTATAATGGTCTACTAATGAATAGGACTCACTGGTAGGCTGTGCTGCATATAATTGAACAGAGAGACTTTCATACGCAACAATTCCCCGCGTTTCACACTGTATGGTAGATTGTAATCGAGGAAGAACGGTTGGAAGCCCGTGATAGTTGTCGGTGGAGCTATCCCGAGGCCGTGTGTAGGTGAAATACACGTGGTGTATCCAATCCAATCAGTGATGGTATCAGGCAGAGTCCGCTCTATGGTCACTTTACCTTCTTTCCTGTAAGAAAGAATAGCGTGTATCATTAATCGATGACCACTGACAGATATTGTATATAATCAAATATTAAATTAAAAGGTAAAATGCTGATAAGGCGGATAGTGAAAGAAAACAACTCAAAATCGATTCATATTTAAGTATCAAGATCATTTTTTAATTAGTGTATTTGATGAATTCAAGTATACATACCCAGTTGGAACTAATTCCCAAAGCCAGGTTTCAGGAAAATAGGATCTGAGAGTCACAGATTGATCAGGCACCGAATCCACGTAACTGTGTTCGGGGCTCAAGTTGAGTAATGGAACTGCCATGGGCAATGTTCTCATTGCCTTGTTAACTATTGCTGTTAAAATAACGGTATGTCATATATATTGGTATGCTAAACGGCCAATTTAATTTTTAATTACAGATGTAAATTCTAATTTAATTAATCCTTCAACCAGCATTATGTTTCTTATTTCCATTTTAGCAAGAACTATATGAAGAGATTAAGTATGTTGTTCTTACATCAGCCAAGAGGTTCTTAGAACCGCATTTATAAAAACGTAAAGTTATACCAGGTTTGCAGTAGAAAATTAAAGAATGAAAGAAAAATCTATGTAGTATTCAAATGATTAGTTCAAACAAAATTCATAATAAATATCGATATAAATTGCGCTTTATACTTAAAGTTTTGTAATTCGAAAATGATTTTGTCCCATAAACACGCACCAGGTTCTTGCTCTATGCCAGCACGAAGAACCATATTACGGACACCCAAAAAATCTCTTGCCTGCGCAAAGCCAGTGAAAAATTGAGGGCAAGGTCGTGTCTCAAGTATCAAATCGCTCATCACAACAGCTCCGAAATCCTATAAAAGATAATGAAAATGTAATTATATCCTTCAATTTTTTAAGTTATTTAAGTTTTCGCGAAGAGTCTTACATCGAATGCTTGTACGGCATCCACGTAATTCACGTCCCCGTGAAGCATCGCGGTTCTTCTGCTTCTTATGCGTGACCAAACAGGTAACGCTCTCAAAGCAGGAATCGGTAGATGATCGATCTCCTCAGTATTACTTTCATGCTGTGTTGTCGCTGCAAAGAATTTTACACGTTAGGTCATATAAGTTGATTCAAAATATTATACAAAAATCGTGATAAATAAATTTAAGTTAAAATTAATAATTCATTGGATAATAAATATATGTTAATGATAATAAATGTACGTCAATTCTTATCTAAGAAATTACTACTGCATAATATTTGAATAATATTTGTTCATTTTGAGAGAATCGTTAAACATCTTGCATACTTTTGCAATGAGTCCATGTCCAAATAGGACGTGTCTCTGGCTCGATATGGAATCTCTTTAATTGCTCGAAGCTCTGATCCGCGTCAAGTAGATTTGATTTAGATCCTCCCAAGAAACGGGTGGACTTATCGACTGCCGAGATTCCGCAGAGAGACCACGGGGCGGCTTCCACATGATACAAGGTAGCCGTTCCCGGAGTCTGAACGTCGGTGTGCCAGGCGGATTTCACTTTATTCTCGAAACAATGTCCCACTTTGATTGAGTATGTAGTAGCGACGATCTCGCCATCCGGACGAACGTAGTAAAGCAACAATTCTGAGATGGGTGCCATAGACGGTGTGATTTTGACGCTCAGGGGGAATCTAAACGAAAGAAATCACAATGAGGAATTATGGAAGATGTTTCGATGGTGATATGTTTATGATATAAATCCAATATTTCTAAGATACATTTAGTAGATATAATTAATATTAATGATAATTAACATTAGCAGTTATTAATGTTAATGACATCAACAATAATAATAAGTGTTAGGATATTAGATACCTGTGAACAATGGTATCCTGACTGGTCTTGTTTCCTGGCGTCTCGACAGCGCCTAATAAGTTCCGGAATTCCGAATAATTCAGGACCGTGTCTCTAGTCGGTCGGTGTTTCACGTGGCCATATATTAACAGGTCTCCCTTGGAATTGATTGAGTAATGAAAAGAAATGGATTCATTGGTCTTACTCTTCGCCGGCACCGTATACATAACGTTGAAGGAATATTTCTCCCCGCAGACAATCGGTTGATAACCTCGAGCTACCGTCAGGTAACTGTCTGATGGCGAATACCAAGGACTCACGTCAATGTGCGCCGATGGTTGATCCATAAAAACCTACATTTTGGAATTAATGTTAGATTCATGCGTATACCGAATATTTCCGAGAAAGATTTTAGACTTTTAAGATATAAGTACATTGTTTCTCCAAGTTGGAAAAAGAAACGTATCATAAATTCCACATAAATTAAAGTAAGTAAATTAAAGGAGAAAAAATGTAAGTTATATTGTTACGTCATTTTAAAAGTAAAATTTTTATACTAATCAAAATACAATTTAAGGAAATGAATAATTTTTCAGGAACTATAAAATATATAATCCTTTTCTCGAAATATCATAAATAATTGATAATTGACGTACTCGCCAACGCGTGTCCGGTGAATAATACTTTGTGGGATAGTCGACACCCGTCGCAACAAAACTCAACAAAACGATATTCCGATGCGACAATGGTACAATGAAGTCAACAAAGCCGTCGGATGAGGATGTGAAATTACGGCATTCTACTACTACGCGAAGCCACTCATCTTTGCCGCGCACTCGTAGGCAAAGCTGAATCTTTTCGTGCGCTGCTGGGGTATCATCGTGTCGTGAGACTCGTAACTGTAATAGATATGTGTACTCCATTATAAATATATATTACATTCTAAAGAAACTTTTTATATAAATTGAAAAACACTTTTGTATAGTTAAAAATTGAAATAAGTAATGTAAATTCCTTTTTTTACCTTTCCATGATATGGTAGACCTAATTTGAAGTACTTGGGTGTATACGGCAGAAACTCTAGTTTTAGAGCCTGATGCACAACAACGGTTCGACTAGTTGTCGTTTCTACTATACCGGTACCGGCTTCGGTGAAATTTGCTATGAGAACAATATTATTCGGTGCGACTTTCCAATGAGCTAGTCCGAGCACCGCGCCTGATAGTACAAATTCTGTACAACCGTCCGGCGAATCCAGCTGTAATGATTTCTTAATTATTATCGTTAGTACCATATAACGAAAATCATATTTCGTTATATGGAGAAGATATAAAAATTAAGCAATTATGTAAAAAAAATTACTGACCTCTGTTTCGTAATGTATTTCTGGGAGATTCGACTTTCGTCTCCACATTGGTGTTTGAGGTGTGGATTTTAAAAGTAAAGTACCTTTTACCGGTTTACCGTAACTGTATCTATAATAATATTATATGTATAAAATATACTAACAAATACAGCGAATGCAGTTTAATAGCATAGCGTTAAGGTACGCATTTACTTGGCGCATATATTCCAAGTAACATTCTCCGCATCCGCGAGAATATATCCCGGTGAAGTTATGGTTACTTGAAATCTCGGGAGTACATATTTCTTTACTTCGAACATGGTCGTATGAACCAATTGAGGCTGCGACTTTTTCTTTTCCACCTTGACTTTCCAAGTACCCTGTAACATGAAAAGCATCTTCAGCATTTCTATCAATCTTCTCACTGATATTTTCACGTTTGTTTAATTCTCTAATGCTACTATACATAAATGAGATATATTGGGCATTTCGTAACATATTCAATAATTTAGCTTTGCCGAATTTGTAAGTAAGAATAATAAAGTCAACTATCGAGTCAAAGAAAAATGTTCAACTTTACCGGACTCGGTTCCGGTGATAGAGGGAACTTCAATTGCACCATTCCATTTTCGGTACTAACGTTGGTCCACTGTGCTACTCGTATCTCGGATGGATTCTCGATCCATACTTTCGGTATCTAGAAACAGAGAAGAAAATTCAGTATCACCAAATGAAAAATTTTGTGAAGACCTAAAAGAGAATTAGATCTTTCTCTCTCCTTTTCTTTCTTTTTACATTTCTATTCTTAATTAAAACTTAGAAATTTATACGATTTTTAAATTGTGATTAAAGCTTTTATTTTAATTATATATATTCTTCCTTCCAATTTTATTATTATTCTTATTTTATTACAATCAATATGCTTGTTTCGTGTTCGCTACAGATAGCGGATGACCAACCATTTTCTTCCAAGGTTTCAAATCATGCTTCAGCATGAGAATCCTGATGTTTACATCTTGACCTGGCTTGTAGACCGGCTTATCTGTCTCTACGAACGAGATTAATGAATCGTGCTCGATGTAAACTTCCTTCTCCGTCTCCACGACATAATCGGGATACTTATCAAACGTGATCTTCAATCGCAATCGTGCTTTGAAGTTGTCCGTCCGTGGTACTACTAATTCCAGACACGTTTCTATCCCTGCAAACGACCGGACATCATTAGAGGCAAAAAATAAAATGTTTCACGAAGTGTACTTGTATATAACGAGAATAACTACTTTAAATATATATTTATCAATACATTAACACTTGTAAAATATTCGCTAATACATTTCTATAAATATTTGAAATGTAAAACATAAAAATAAGAAATATATAAAACATATAATATTCAAAATATACGTTAATACATTTATAAAAATATAACGTTCACTGAAATGATAGAAACCATTTTCATTTTCCTTCTTTCCTCAAGACAGTAAAAAATGCGATGAGAAGTTAAAAAAATAGGAATTGAAGGAAAACCAATAATTAATCAATTATTGTTTTTAAAATACATGTTGAAATAATAGTACACTCGATTATCTCGAGCCGAGCTTAGTTTAGTCATTTATTTCGCCGCGATTCGCCATCCGTTTTCGATTCTCATCAATATATATGCGTGGCCGTCAACGCAGCGTCACATATATCTACGATAAAGTCGGACCTTGATCGAGAGCCGTACTTGTTGTTCACCCCGTGCGTAGTAACAATGCAGATAAGTTTCCCATGTGATCCGAGCGATTAGTTATTTCCCCTCCAGAGAGCGACTCGGCTGATTTAGCTCCCCCGCAGGAAGCGACGACAATTTCAATTTACGATTTGTTTAAAGCGTCCGACTCGTGGCGGCGAAGGAAGAAGGAGGGACAGGGCCTGATCCAGGGACGTCGCTAGAATTTTCGGGCCCGGAAGCGAGGTCTCCGATGGTGGACGCTGCGATGTAGACGTCACAAATCATTCACTCTCTATTGATCCCTCAAGGGCTTCCCCCTTGCTCGGAACTCACGCAGTATCTCTCGCGTCGCGAGCCCATTGTCCTACGCTCCTGGAGTCACCCGCGCGATCTTGCAGAGTATTTTCAACGGTTGCGTTATCGTGTCGCGTGCGCGATAACGTGCCCAGTCGGCTTTGCCCCGAGCGCTTGATTATCCTCGGCCGTAAGACCGCGAGCGTGAAACTCCGCGTTCGAGGAGCGGAAGAACATTAGTTTAATGGGCCGTTTTTTGTAGCGTGAGCTGACATATACTACTTTGAGTAGCATGTGCTACTTTATATGGACAGTCTATGTAAAAGAAACCGTCCCCAAAATGAGATAAACCATCGAGCGTTCAAAGCCTCGAATAACCGCACATCCTTAAATGACGATATTGCATTGACGGCTCGAGGAAGATCCGATGAGGAAGGAAAAAAACGCGCTTGCCTGTTTTGATGACATTGCTCGTACTGGCCAATACCTCGTCCTTCGTAATTGACGGAGATAGCAATTCCAGGACAACATGTGCCGGCGGTTCTAGATTGTGTAGGGACAAGCAGCCGCTCTCGGTCTCACCGGCCAAGAACCTCCTCGGCGCGGTGAACACGTATCCTCTGCACAAAAGAAATATTATAGATTCGACAAGACGGAAACGTCCGGGAATGACTTATGATTGGCGAAGCTTTGGGATTTGAGGAGTAACTTTTTGGTTCAAAGATAGAAATCACGTTATAAGTCGCCTCAGAAACCGTAATCAATTATAAAAAAAAAAATGGTACATCTAAAGTTAGCCAGTAATGTCCAAGGTTTCACCATGAAAGATAAATTCACTAAAAGACTCTTCAAAATTTTTAAATATTTTCCAAACTGTGTGTAAAAAGAGAGAATGGCACTTTACTGATTTACTGCCGCTGAATTTACAAATTCAGATAGAAATTTGGTATTTTATGATATCAAATATTGAACATTGATAACGACTTCATGATTTCAAAAACAGTTAGAGACGCTGCATTAATGAAGTTTTAAATGTTTCAAATTTTCGCGTTATACGACTAGACCCTTAATAACATGTACACCCTTTAGAGTTCATCTCAAAGGAAAATGTCTTAAAGAAAAATAAACGTATATATGTGTGCGTTCAAGCACAGTTTTTTCCAATTAAATATCAAATTTAAAATTTATGAGCGAGCATCTGTGTTCGAGCGTGCGTGTCGTTCAATCGGAAGTGCCGCTCGCTATTATTTCGCGGAACAAAGACCAATGGAGACGAGGATGATTCCGACACTCTTTACCGATTAGCACTCGTACTGCTGAGTCCTTCACAGGGCAGAAGGAACGCGTGCAGACAGACAAGAAGTACGCAGGATACGATCAGTTTATCCATTGTCTCTCGAGTCGAGTCCCTCGACTCACTGATCGCGGCGGTCGACGCACTCGCGTACTTCGTTCGTCCGAGAAAACCTCAGCCGATCGTCACAAGCATTATTAACCCGACATACGTTCTGCCGCCTCGCGTCGCTTCTTTGCGAAAAGAAGTGCTCGGGTTGCCGCGCGAGATATAGAGAACCAACACGGCCGATAGAGAGGCTGCGGGCTGACTGAAAGCGCGATATTCGTACCCGGCACTCTTATTATTAACCCCTTGAATCCGCGAGTAAGGAGGAGAGGGTTACGCGGGACTGGATCAAATCGCGAGAACCGGCCGTGCCGACGCTTAGTATCCTTTTCTACGTTGTCGAATCGAATTGGCTTCCTGGAATCACTTATTGACGACAGACGCTTGTAATTATCGGCAAATATATTACGTATATTTTCCACGCGACGCTCTGACGCGCCTGATGTTAACGTCCGACGTTTCCCGAGGCTTCTGACGTTTTCCTCTAATATAAATGTTCTCTTAAATTTCCTTTGAAGAAGTAGATAGACTTCATTCCAAAGCATCGTGACGCATCTAATATAAGCAAAAGTTATAAATAAGTTTCCTATATGCTAAACGAAGCAAATGTTACTTTTTGTGCGTCCACGATGTCGACGTATATCTCTTGGGTCAATTCTGCAATAAAATCTTATCTCTACTAGCATATAGCTCATAATAATATGAGAGAAATGGTCTTAGCGAAGTACAGTTGTTGCTAGTTCTTAGAATTTCAGAAAAATTCGAACGATATTCTGGAGAAATTGCATTATAATCTCTTATGAATATTTAGTGAAGAGATAATTGAGACCTTTCAGACCTATCCCACTTATTATTCTAATTATACATTAAACAAGCCGCGGACATCTGCTTAAAGATGAGTACACCGGATATATTCTTAAGATTATTATCTGCCACACTTAGCAGTGGGGATAATGATCGTAAGATTGCCGTCGTCATCGTGTAAAACCGCCGTACCTTTCCCATCAGCGTCATTTCGCTAACTCTAGATTTTCCAATGATTCAACAGCTCTCGTAACTCCGATGACCCTCAGTGTCATCGTCGAATCGCGTGTCGAGGGTTATCGCCCGCGTATTTGTGTATGATCTCGCTTTCTCGCTTCTCGTCATGCCACTTTATCGAGAGAAGTAAAGGCGGAAGTTAGTAGGGGTGGGAAATCTACGGTGCTCATATGGGATGTCTCGCATCGCGTTCAAGCTGAAACATTCACCGCAAATGAGTCGCGAAATCTGTCGACGAAATTAATTTCCAATACATATGCATTTATGATACAAAAATCGAAGTCATTAAGAAGTTGTAAACGCACAGCGTAATATGCATGTATAACAAGGATAAACATGCGCGACCAGTTGAACTAACCTTTAATTACTTTTTTGTATCTTACGAATACTTACATATTTATACATTCAGTATCTCGCGGGATATGATAATTACGGAATTAGCATTTTACCTACGTATGTGAAAATCCAAAGCAATAATTTTACCGGGAAATGTTATGACGAGCACGTCTTTGAACCGCTCTCGCAAAAATAATCACGGTTCCAAATTCATCGATTCAGTTGAATCAATCTACTTTACCTGCTGTCGTTCGTATCGTGACCGATTTGTTCGACTCGAATGTTTCTATGTCGGTATTTCCATGACATCGTAAGACGTACTCCAAAATTGCGAAAGTTTTGTGCCGCGCTTGTCGCCTGATTATCCGATATGAGAGAACTCAAATTTTAGATGCCTAGTCAAAGAAACTTGTTTATCTCTAAAAAACAAACTTTTCTATTCGACATTGGGCGTCGTACACATCGATGACATCAAGCAGCTTGTGAATCTCCCATTATTCAATATGCTTGATGCTTCGTGTGTGTTTCTGGTTACTTGTAGTGGAAAGTGTTGAAAAGTACTGAAGGACTTTGGTGAAAGCGAAGAAATCTGAGTGTTCTTGTCGTCGATATTAAGTCAAAAACTCAGTCGAATAAAATGTCTTTCCTTCGCGGCTCTGCGAATTATGTCTGGTGCACTACCAGTGTACTTGGCAAAGGTGCAACCGGTGCGGTGTTCCAAGGTGTTAATAAAAACAACGGCGAGCCCGTAGCAGTAAAAACGTTCAATCAGCTAAGCCACATGCGACCGCACGACGTACAAATGCGAGAGTTCGAGGTACTGAAAAAGGTCAAACACGAGAACATCGTGAAACTGTTGGCGATTGAAGAAGAACAGGATGGTCGGGGCAAGGTAATTGTCATGGAACTCTGCACTGGCGGTAGCCTCTTCAACATCCTTGATGATCCTGAAAACACGTACGGCTTGGTAGAAAGTGAGTTCCTGTTGGTACTGGAACACCTGTCAGCTGGTATGAAACATCTACGTGACAACAATCTGGTTCACCGGGATTTGAAGCCAGGTGAGAGATAAACAAGAGACATGTAATTATTATTGGATATTCCTGAAATTTCTTCATATCTTCCTTGATCTCGCAGTACAATTCTGTGAAAGAAGTAAACTTACACATCCTCTTTGAAGCAGATAGATACATTTGATATAGATCTACTTTGATAAATCTGGAAATTATGGATTAATACATTTGATATTTATAAAGTTAAATGGTTTTCGATATAGATCTTTGTTTATTTACATTTGTGTTTTAACTTTTCTTCTCCTCTTCTCTAGAGAGTTCTCTTCTAAATTTTATAAAGAAATTCAATTTTATAAAGAAACTTTTGTCAGTTTGATTCATCTATTTTATCTCAGATATTTCCAAGCCTTATAATTTTGTCCTAATAAAATTCCAATATATTGACTAATATTCCTAATTTAATATAGAAATAATAATAAGAAACAATTAGGTTTAATATATTTTTATCTTAATGTCAAGAAGGATATATAGACAAGCATCTATTGTCATCATATTGTAAGATATTTATCATGATCTTTTTTGATTTTGCAGGTAATATAATGAAATTCATTGCTGATGATGGTAGCACAATATACAAGCTTACTGATTTCGGGGCTGCTCGGGAATTACAGGAGGATCAGCAATTTGTTTCTCTGTATGGTACTGAGGAATACCTGCATCCGGACATGTATGAGCGTGCAGTCTTAAGGAAGCCTGTCAGTAAAACATTCGGCGCAACTGTTGATTTGTGGTCCATAGGAGTGACTCTCTATCACGTCGCCACGGGGAATCTGCCATTCCGACCATTTGGTGGACGAAGGAACAAAGAGACCATGTTTTATATCACCACGAAGAAAATGTCGGGCATGATATCCGGACTACAAACCTCGGAGAATGGGCCAATCGAGTGGAGTAGAGAATTGCCACAGAACTGTCAATTGAGCATAGGCCTGAAAAAGATAGTAACACCATTATTAGCTGGCTTACTGGAGGTGGATCCGCAGAGGATCTGGAGCTTCGAGCGATTCTTCAGCGAGGTCACTGACACACTGTGCAGGAAACCTATTCATATATTCAATGTGCACAAGGCCAGCCTTATCAAAGTCTTTTTACATCCGGAAGAGAAGCTAGTTGCTCTACAGATACACATTCAAGACCAAACCGAAATTGTGCCTCACGCGCAAATATTGCTTCTTGGCGAGGTTCCGCTTACAAATCTCGTCGAGGAATCCACACCAGGCAAGGGTTATCCTAACACTAACAACGACAAACCGCTGATGCTGTTCTCGCGGGAGAATAATAACGTGCTGTTGCCAGCGGAAAGCGAACTACCCAAGTTTCCCGTCTTCGCTAATCTTGTCTCCGTAGAGAACGACGCCAGCCAAGCCAAAGTTGCATGTTCCGTCGGACACGTCTGTAAACGAAGAATTGATAAGCTAGCATTGTGCAGTAAACTCTCGCGCGACGCGATAGAAGCATTCAGCGGACTTTTGTCCATAGAGCTTACCCGGGTATTAGGAAAATATCAACACTCCAGGGAATTCACAAAAGCCGTCGAGGATACTATGCTGGCGATCGAGAGGAGCGAGAATTTTGCCAAACAAGTCTTTTGCAAGTTCGGCAGCCAGAGCACAGTGGAGATGAAGAGCTGGCGGAAAGAGCTCGATGCGAAGAGCAAGGAACTCACGTCCGAACTGACGCCGGCGATAGTGCAGCTTCATCAAAGGTGAGTCGCATGCTCTCGACGATCTTGACTAATGATAGACATATAATTAATATTAATAAATACGATCGTAGGTACGTGAAAGAAGGTAGTTTACGTGGAGAATGGGACAACAGTACTCGCGATCTATGGTGCCCATGGGCCACAAAGGCGAGCCAACGGGCAGCGACATTGGTGGATCGCTTGAGGGACGGCTGGCAACATTTGCTGAGGGACCGTGCCACTCGCAGTCTTACTTACAACGACGAACAGTTTCATGTTCTTGAGCGTATTAAGGTGCGCATATATATATAATGGCGAGTCAGACTCGTGGTATGGATTATGGGTCAAGTATGAAAAAGCGACCGTAAGACGTCTTTTTGTTCCAACTCGCAAGTAATTTTGTCCTTCATTAGAGCTCGCACGATGCCAAAACTAAATTGTATAGCAAGGAATTAAGATGTCTTCGAGAAATTTTTTTAGATTTTTTAGATGCATAAGATAAAATTACAATATACGTTATATTGTATAATAGTAACGAGTCAGCGGAGAAATCTTAAAAATAATAGACACTATATAATTAATTAAAACGCAGTTATCTCGTTCGGCAAACAGGTGACAGAAACTGGACGCAGATTGAAAGCGCTCCTCGAGACGGAATGTATCCCAGCTATAACTCAGCGATCTGAGTGTGTCGCCGATTGGTATAAAATGGCGCAAACGGTATATCTGCAGACACAAATATTGGATAAGGACATAGACAGTTACGAGCATGCATTGGAATCGTTCTCGTATCGTTTATCGCAAGAGAGCAAGGAACGCAACGAAAGCCTTTTGCATTCGTTGGATCGGTTGCCGAGCAAGTTGAAAACGACCGAAAAGACGAGCGTACCGGCTCAAGAGAGCACGAAGAAATGGCGCAATATCTGCGACACGCAAGAACAAATTACGGTAATACTTTATGAAAACGGTCGGCTCATAGATCAGCTTGACCATTTGTCGGCGATTGATAGATTGGAAAATATAGGGGATTCGGAATATGAACTCTAATGCGAGCAATCTTGTCATTTCTCCATCAATCCCAATGGTACTTAAATGATGAAGACTGAAAATTAGAGTATAGATTTAGAGGTACGATGTACATATTCGTTAATGTATAGATCTAATAATAATGTAAAAATTAAAACGTATCTTATAGTTATCTGACTAAGTAAACTACAAGCTTGTTAACTTATGATCATTTATTTTCGATGCAATTGTCCTCACGATTGCATCGTAATAAATAATACAATTATAGCAAAGCTATAACATAACGAAGCTAAACGCAAAGTAGATGTATACAGTTGTCTCATGTGATTATACGTGAGCTCACGGTATAAAACTAGCAAATTAGATATATCTTTTACGTACTTCACGTGTAAAATCGCTATGTGCGAATCACGCGTCTATATGAATGTTTCTCTCGACTAAGGCATTTAACCTTTGTTTGCGTTTCTGTTCTTTGTGCTGTTCTTGAACCATATGGAAATGTTTTAACAATTTGCCGAAATCGAACTTGCAACGAATATCTGTTGCTTTCTGTTGGGATTGTTCGCTCTTGAATGTTTTTGGTGGTTTCGTGGCTGGCGGTATTGCTGCTAAACGACGTTGCAGAGTTGCATAAGCTTCACTTTGCGGCAATATCATTAGCAAGCCATATAGTGCATATATCAGGGCGTCGTTCTCCTCCCATTCCAAAAGTTGTAGTCTCAGGTCTCGGAAAAAGAATATCATGCAGTTAATGATTTTCCATAAGTGAAAAAGCAATATTAAATAGTTACATATTGTAAAAACATCGTTGAATGTTTCATAAACATTATAATTAGTATCTTTCATTGATAAAATAGCAATTATTATCGTTAAATCACAAAGTAACTATCGACATATTGTCTTGTTTCAGCATTGATTGATGCCATAAATATGCTTACATGTAAATATTGGCGATTCTATTAATTGCACTAATTTGTCTATTTCCGTGAGAAATTCCACTGTGACCTCGATGTTCTCACTGATATCCCATAAAAATATCATGTTAAGGTTTTCTTCATTTTTAAAATATATTTATCGATACAGTAAAAGTGCATAGAATGGGAATAAATGGAACAAAGGATACAAAGAGCGAATGATGTTGCACGCGTGCTGATAATGCTGAGACAAGAGACACAGTGCCACTGTCGCAACTGGATTATGGCACCAAGATACGTATAAACATTCAAATAATGCGCAACTGTCCTAAAAACATAAATTTTAGTTAACGATTTAATAGAATTTTACGAAAAGGATTGACGAAATGATGTAACCAACTTACTGGAGAGTCCAAATGTTTGAGTTTGTTACGTAAATCGAAAAGCTCTGAACTGGTTAATAGAATCACGTTCAGCGTTTGTATCATCGTACACGCGAAACTCAAATTCTGCTCTTCTAGCAATATTTTCGCCAAAGTCCTGTATATGTCTTCCGCGCTTAAGAGTATACATAATTCCCTTATGATAAAAGCACCTCGTTCTTCCAGTAAATGCCTGTCGGTTGAGAAGAGCCTCAACAAATTAACTATAAACTTTGTAAAATATTTGTTTTGCATCTTCGCGTTGGGTTCGGTCGTCGCAGCCTCCGGAGACTTGGAACTGATAATTTCGGCCATTACCACTAGAGTCTGTTGTACTACCTCGTCAGAGGCATCGCTTAAAGATTTCATTAATATTGGAAACAAGTCTTCTATATGATGGAACATCTTGTGTGGAATGTTTATAAACAAATGATGTATCCATTTCAAAACCGCGACTTTGGTCTGGACAGATATATACAACAAATGTTTTGTAAGTACTTCTACAACACTGGCAAGATTCAAGCTTTCAGCCAGAGGACAGCTCACATCTGAAAATAAAGAATTTTTATATATATCATATACAATGTGGACTTTTATTATTATATACTGTAAATATGCAATGTAAAATTTTCTGAGCATGAATAGCCTTCAATTATATAAATAAAGCACCTTCAATTATTTCTCTATTATGAATTTTTTAATTATTCGATCCTGAATTTTGTATCACTTTGTGTTATTCGAAATTTTAATCCTTCAAAATTTAATCCTTAAAAGACTTAATAGATATTTAAACGTTTTAAAATTTTCAAGAATCATAGAAAACTTAAGTAATTAAAGGTATTGAAAACGTGCAATGATAAAAATTACATTATTAACATAAATAAATATTTATTTCAAATATTATGAATTATCACTAGGTTTTTACAAAATTTATAACAAATGTTCCAAATTTCTCGAATCTATTGAAATCTCAAGAATTTTAGAAAAGTAACTTAGAGATTTAAGTTTTTATTAAAAATGTAAGTAATATGACCATTTACCTTCCTTATCATTTGTAGAATCTACATTATTGATCTCCTTTTTGCAGTCCTTTATTATTTCAGTATTTTCCATAATTATCAATTTCATTAGATTTGTGTTTACTTGTGTCGCTGTTTCTTTGATGTTCTTTCGTGTGTCACCGTCGTAGGCTAAACATGGCAAAACAGCCACGAGAATGCCAGACATATACGGGAGCATGAGAGACCCAGACAGTTGCACAAATTCCTTTATCCACGTAATTGCCGTCAACTGAAGTAACTCGTCCGTACTCTGAGCGTGCATGATCAGTATATTTATCATGGCCTGGAAGTCTACTCTCGCTGGATTTGACTTTATGCTACGTAGAAATTCACCAAGCACCGTATCCGTGATCTTCTTGATCTCCGGTGTCGGATCCTCCAATATCCTGAACAATCCATCAAGTATCTCTGGCAAGAATAAAATGAAATCCATATTGGGTACCGCTGCCAATACAGATACCCATGCTATCACAAACTGCCGACCAAAAGGATTCTTCGTGTAGATGCGTTCGCGTAACAGAGGCATAAATCCAACTAAATCGAAGAGACCACTCTCTGTCACAATGTCCTGAAATGACACAAAACACAAGATATAAGAAACATTGACATCTAACGATAGATGAAAATATACAACTACCTTCATCAGCCTGTCAAGCAATTCAGTAGCGTTCTTTATATTTTGCTCAGAGTCGCAGGCGAGTTTACTTAGGGCGGCGAAAATATCCGTAAATTGGGGTAATACCGCACCTCTGGCTACTTTAACGACATTGTATAAACTTTCACAGGCATAATAGCGGACTCTTAAATCAGGGTCGCAAAAACATGTCAGAATCGGATGGATAAGGTCTTCTATGTATTGGCCAGTGTCCTTCCCGAGGCCGACGGCAATTGCTGCCAGACCTATCAAACCACCTTTGCGTGTATGCGGATTCTGCGAGGTTGCAAAGTCTTGTCCAAGTACTTTCAGCAATCTCTTAATCTGCACAGTGTTGTTGTGAGCAGCGAATTCCTTCACCATCCTGCAAAAACAAAATAGTCTCTCTGTCCAATTCGTAAAATGTAAGGAACCAATTGTCAAGAGTAAATAGTAGTGAGATAACCTCACTTTTCAATTTCAACGGCGGCTGGCTTCCGTTTCTCGTACAATTTGTCATTGAGAGAACGCACGCACGCTGCGCTGAGAGGCGCGTAATCCCTCTCGGACATCATCTTGCGTGCCACTTAATTATGAACAATTCCTAATTCATGGGTAAAACATCAAAATATGTCAAACCGCTGTCAAAATCACGATTCGGGCGCGTGCGGGCAGCAGCAGACGAGATTGTAAACGTTCGGCAATCATCGACACATGTCGGATGCGTGAATGCTACATTACCGACGATACATTGCAGGTCTGTTTCTTTGAGCAGAGAGAAGTCTATTAATAGGGAGTTTTTGCAATACTGTCTCTCCAGATACGGCAAACGTTGATCGCAAATGCTATTGGTTGCGTACATTGCAACGTTATTTCCGAGCGAATAGGGAGTTTTTGCAATACCGTCTCTCAGGTACGATAAACATAAATCGTGAATATTATTCGCTCAGAAAAACGTCACAATATACGCGACCAATAGCATTCACGATTTACGTTTACAGTATCTTATTAACGGTATTGCAAAAACTCCCCAATAACGCTCACAATTTGTGTTTACCGTATTTGAAAGACGGTATTGCAAAAACTCCCTACTGTCTCGTCGATGCTATAATAAAAGCCATTATTTTTAGCGGGCGATAATGTAACATTTATAATAAGAATAAATATATAATTGTTAATACAATTGTTGTCTTTATTTCACTATTGTATATTAAGTTTTATTAGGTGAATGCAAAAGGTTTGACATTTTTTGAAAATTATATTCTTGTTACAGAATGTCAAAATTACAAATGGTTCTGAAAACTTTCTAAACTCTGCTAAACGTGATAAAACAGTGTGACGTAAATCATATTCTATCTTTGTTTTCTTCTCTATTTTACCATTGAAATCTAATGTTGTGTGTCGATTTTCTGCCATTTAACTTATGGTAGTGCTCGAAATGTTGATAGCGAGGCACTGTTATAATGCATTTAAGTGGCATAGGTTTAACTCATCAGTAGTGCGATTCTGTAACTCGTTATTGGAGTTAACGACATTTTCGTTATCGTTGCGCAGCTTTTGTATACCATAGAAAAGCTGCGCAACGATAACGAAACTGTCATTAACTCCAACCGTTCGGGCGCAACGAAGTTGCGCTTGAACTTGGCGCGAGGCACTACCGTGCCTCTTGATAACGAGTTACAGAATCGTACCACTGGAGTCGATTAATGATGTCATAAAAATGTACTAATCAATCACAAAGCTCACCTGTGCATATTCAACCCAAGAATATGGGTTTAATCAACTGGCAGTTCATAGTTATATAGGCTGCGTTCCGATATTCACTGCCAATACTGAAAATACATAGTTTGTGTCACATATACTATAAATTTTCAGTGCTGGCAGTGAATATCGGAATGCAGCCATAGTCAAAGGTTTGTTCTTTTTAGCCGCACCATAGTGCAAACCTCATGTACCTAAAATGAAACAAGCAGCAGAAAAGAGCATCTCAGCAAAGTGCAGAAAGCTTAAGAAAAGTAACGAACTTTATTGTTTTTGCCAGTACTTGCTAACACTCCTCTGCACAATTTTTTCTTCTTTATCCAAGAAATTTCAAATATATATATTTAAATATGTTTAAATACAAAAAGTATAACAATGCAACTGGAAACTAAGACATTTTATGTTCTAAGACACATTTCAAACTTTATTGAACTTTCTACTTTAATAATTAATCAATATTATAATAAGTAATGCATAATAAAATTGTATTTTTTCGCAGATACTTTAAAAATGTGTGTACTTTACATTTATATAAAATTTACATTCAGTAAATACAATTAATGCATTATATTCAGGATACACACATTTTACATTTCGTATAATACTTAAATCTCGACAAAAATATACTGCATACATCCCATAAAGAAAATATAAATCATCTCATATTAACGTTTATCCCTCGCTAAATATGTTATGCAGCGAGTCTTTATCAAGAACTTGATATTATAAATGCTAAGATGGAAGGTTTTTTCTAGAAAAGATAACACATGATTTATTCTCGTTCGCTGTACAAAGTAACATGGGCCGCGTGTAAAATTATGAATAACAATAGTGTCTGATATAAAATACCATCTCAAAAGCATATAGGTAAAAATGGGAAATTCGTAAATGGCTCAATTTGTGCACACAAATCTGAGTATTAATGTTAATATATGCCGTTGTTTGTACAGTTTACAAATATAAAAAGAGCATATCTAAAAATGAGAATTTATTATGACATCTGAAAGATTACATTGCTAATTTGTGTGAAAATGTGTAAGAAATTTCGAGATTCTTGATGACAAAGTGGTGAATATTTTCTTATGTAACTTATGGTACTTTCCGCTCCATATATTTTTAGCAGAAACAAACTCTTCTCTTACGATTTGCGAACGATTGTATTTAGATGTGTCACGTTAATAGAAATTTATTCATACTTAAACAATTGTGACAATCGAAGACTTTGAATGATGGAATATAAACTTTTAAATATAGGAAGAAATTATTATTAAATTATAATTTGATAATTTTAATAAACACTGAAAAGATGATAAAATTATACTTCGATAACACAGCAAACAAGCATGTCACACACATTACAAAAAAGACCAAAGTCTTCGATTTTCTGGAGTCTTAGTAGAAATAAACAAAAAATAAATCATATTTTTTGAGTTATATGTAAACACTGGAACGATAACTTTTATTTTGTCCATTGTCCACTTTTATTGGATCTCAACACGAACCTCCAGTTTGTTGTTGATATACCTCTATTGTATCTCCTTCTTCCATCTCTAATGTTGTTGGTGTGTCTAATTCATTAATGGGTTGTCCATCAAATCTAAATCTGACTGCTGCTATCGCTAGACCCTATGATATAATATCAATTATAACAATATTGTCTACTTCATAATTAGCCTAAACCCAATTATACAATGATAACTTATTTACTATTTCTAAAGACTGAAGTAAATATTAACAAGAAAGTCATTTCATTGTTATTTCACTTCAATGTCTATACAATAATTGTATTCAGAATATACAATATTTGCATAACTACTAAGTAAAAATAATCTATGATATATTTTAAAATTTACTAGTTATATTAATCTTTCAAAATCCAATCACTTAACCTTTATATTTGCTGCCAATGAAGCCAATTATTCTTTTTCAAAAAATTTCTCGGACTGATGCATTGATGCAATAAATTAGAATTGCAAAACAAGAATATACTTGTCTTACTCTAACTTAGTGCATCATTATGCACTAGTTTAGAAAATTTTTGAAAAAGACCAAACCTATTGTGCATTGAGTGTTACAACTGCTTATTGAATACTCAAAAGTTTTAAAAGCTCAATAAGCGTGGAGAGTTTAGTACTGGATGCATGCAATGGAACTATTTAGCATAATGCTCGACGAAAATACGTTTTAAAGATCACACATAATGATACTTACTACACGATCGCAGTATGCGTTCATCAATTTGCGTAGTGGTGTGTGTTTCTTAATTTTAAACTGTACTACTGCATTGTCCTGACCCAAAACTTTCAGGTTTATGTGCTCCGATTCCGTTTTCGTCTCCTGTTACGAACAAAATATGATCGTAATGATACAGTCGATCCGGTTCCGGCCCGCGCTACATCGTAAATAATACTTCGATATATCATGATAGGTTAGATTGAAAAGCGTTACCTTTTTTTCGTCCGACATGATGCTCCCGTTCGTGCGATATCACTGACAGATGTGACTAATAAACTCACCAAATAACACGATATCGATGATGTCAGCAAAACGGTCAATCTGTTTGCACTTGTTACGTCGAACAATTCTGAAAACAACACTCGCCGAAAAATCCCGCTTCTCCTCAAAACGGCGATCGCGACATTGCCATTTTGCACGAATGATGTGATATATAGAGACTGATCGCGATTGTAAATCGCAAAGTTAATATTATCGTTATACAGTCGATTCTCTATTCGATAAATGATTGAAGCGTCTATCGATATGATTGGCTAGAAACTGTCCAATAAAAATCTGGCTACAAAGTTCTGGTTGGTTTGACAGTTGTGTCAACTCCCGCTCATATTTGAATCACACTAACTTTACCATCGATTTACAAAAGTGTTGTATTTCAGCAACGCAAATACAAAAAATAAACGTTGCAGAAGAATCAAATATAATGTGTGTTTTATATATGTAAAACTGTTTCTAATAATATATATTATTTATAACGTTTTAAAAAGCTGTTATGCAATATCTCGCAAACTTTCGAACTTTATACCACCTCATCCAATTTCGTCTCTTCCAAATTCTCGCATGATTCTTCGGGACGTATCCTCGTTGTTTTTATTAGCCATGTCTTGCTTACGTTACATTATTTTATATTGACGCTTATAGTATACTTACTAAACGTGAAATTCATACATTGTAGCATTGTAGGTCTTCCTCGGTGCCCTTCAGCTAGCCGACGGAGTACGTCATTCGTGCTCGATAGAGTATCGAGTTACCCTTGCGATGCGGTGTGCGGCCGTCGAGGGAACCGGTCTGCACTCCCTATGCCGGATGCCGCGGTGATATTTCAGCGCGAATCGTGAAAGCCGTGACATGAATCGCGAAAGTATCCCATTGCTCTGGAGGGACGCAAATTCGGGATTGTCGCTATTCTTCGCGACCTTATGTATCGTCGATGTATTCGGCGTGTTCCCGATCATCGCTTTGCCGCGTGCGATTGCCCAATGTGGTGAGTTTCATTTTGTAATCCCGCGAAATTGTGATCAACGAGATTCCATTGCGATGGAGGAATTATTCTCAAGCGACCGTAAAAGATTGAACGAGAAAACTTCGTTCTACGATTTTATTTATTCACAATTCTTTGGATAGTCTTGCAAGAAACTCTTGATCACGTCCTTATATAATCGTCATATTTTTAAGATGGAAAAATCAACCTCGTGTTTGTTAAAGAACTTGTCACGCGTCAATTACAGGAATGATATATTGTATGTAATTTTCATTTACAAAGGAAAGAAAATTTATTTATGTATATGTAATATTTAGTAAATTTACGGTTTCCGACAATGATTGTCAGTTTGTCGCCGAACTTTAATTCATTCTTACAGATTGTAGAATGTTGTTGAAGAAAGATATGTTGTTGTTTTGCTTCTTTAACGTCAACCGTTGAGGTCATTGACCGCATTTGTATTAGAGAAATTATAACGTAGAGAGAGGTGTTTACATAATATAATATCAATATGATATAAACAGATAGTTTTTAACGCTAAAGATATTACTTGCTTAATATTGCTTACTTGTTTCTCTTTAAATTATAGTTCTATATGTAATGAAATTTAAAAAGTGTACATATATGTCATCAGGATTATATGGGATCCCAATGGTGCTGATTGTCTTCGGTTTGCAAATTTACACGGCTACTTTGTTGGGAAAATCATGGATCATCGCCAATATTCTGGATCCACAGATATTGCGGAAGAATCGGTACTGTCGCGATTTCTTGTTCACGATAGTATAGATAACGCGACAAAGAGCAAAGAACTGGATAAGTGTAAAGACAAAGGTTCCATTCGAAATATTTATTTAGAGCGCCGTAAAATTTTACAAGCCTCTTCGAGATTCCGAAAGATTTTCGTTCCAAATCGTTTTTTAGTAACTTGTAAAAAAATAATCGATTTTGTGTTTCTCTTTGTTAATCATCTCTCCCTCTCTCTTTCTCTCTCTTTCTCTCTCTCTCTCTCTCTCTCTCTCTCTCTCTCTCTCTCTCAATTCTCTTAATCGTTCGTATTGTTTGGGTCCACGTGTTATTCGAGAGAAACAGAAATAAAAAATTATAGATATCTACATTTTAATGACTAAAATTACAGCTACCCTCTTGCCGCTGTGACGGAGTTAACGATGGGCTCTCGCGCACGATCTATCGTCACTGTACTTTTGAATTTGACAGTCTTCGGTTGCGGTATTCCGAATCTGCTGGTCGGTGAGTGAAGAAAGATATCTTATTTTCATTTCTAAACTTCGTGGGTGTTTCGAATTCTCCTAAATAAAAATAATTGGTGTGCCTTATTGTTCGCTATGTTAAAAAATTGCTTTCTAGCTTCGCAGAACCTACATCTATTTGGATTCAAAATATCAGGCCAGCATTTTGATCTCTCTTTTTGTTATTGGCTACTGATAGTCGGCGTTTTACTTTGCCCATTAATGTGGCTGGGCAGTCCGCGAGATATGAAGTAAGCTAATGATAATATCTAATATAATTTAATTAGATATCCAGGAAATATAATCGTTGTAGATGGGTGGCGACGTCCTCTAGTATAGCTGTTGGTTTGACAGCGATATTAGTGTGGTGGAGTATTATAACTGATGATCGAATGTCTAACGCCACGCCAATAACCACTTCCCCGACGTGGGACAAATTTATATCCGGGTATACAAACTGTCTTATATAACGAGATATAAATCTTTTCGTAGAAATCTTTCTCGATATATAGTTATATAGTAGATTATTAATCTAGTAGTAGATTAATACATCAATTACATCTATCTCACCAGTTCGTCCTTTTACTAGAAGTAATTAACGGATGTACGAATAAATTTTCAGTTACGGCATGCTGGCCTTTCAGTTCGATGTGCATCCAACCTTAATGACAATACAGGTCGATATGCGTCAACCTCAAGATATCGACAAAGCCGTCCTCTTCTCTTTTCTAAGTAAGGAATCGTTAAAGTCTTGGAAATATATTTAAGACGTTTTCCACATTAATACGTATATGTTTTTGCGCAGCGAGCGGATCGTTGTTTGCCGTTACCGTTGGCCTGGCCGTGTGGAAGTACGGCGACAGCACGACTGCTAACATTCTTGAAGTTGTGCCATCAGGATTGATTGCAAATATCGCTGTGCTGTTGGCCGCTCTTCAGCTGTGTTTCTCCAGCGTGATCGGTTACTCTGCACTTTTCCAACATTTGGAGGATCAGTGGAGTGTGCAGAGAAGTAAGTACAGAAATTATTTTTATATACACTGCAATCTGACATGCGGAAAGAACTTCTTTAAAACACCAAATTGTCCACATACAAAAAAAGGGTTCTACAAGTGTCCAAACTTACAGATTGTCATTTTTGTAGAACGTGGAATCTAAAAATACACGTAAAGAGAAATCTATGTATTCTAAAGCTTTTTATACTTGTATACACGAGTCTAAATTATGACAAACTTGGACAGATGATATGAAAAATGAAATCTATCACTGTAACGTTATTGTCACAATAGCGTTTGGATGGAAACGATGCGCCATGAGATCGGCGGTGGTTCTCCTCAGCGTAGCTGTGGGCGAATCAGTATCACGATTCGACATCGTTATGACCTTGATTGGTGGATCGTTGACCGGCTCATTGGTATTCGTGTTACCACCTTTGATATATAGCCGAGCGTTAGCTTTGAAACAAAAATCGACCCAGGCAGCGTTCACCGAAGAAATTCATTCTAGTTCACGTAGAAGATTCAGTGGCGAAGAGCAATGCTCAATGGACTCTGAAGCTCATTCGCGTTCGATCTACTATGGTTTCCTCAGTGCGACGAATAATCCTCGCAGGTAGTAAACGCATTTTTTTAGGAGCTTAGGAACAACGATTCGTTGAAACGTATTGATAACTTCACTGTCTTAAAAAAATGTTTATTTTTATCAAGAAGTAATAGATGACGAATATTCAGATATCATATCAAAACTTCACGATCAAATTTCTCTGTAACGTTTCAATAGTGTTTATAATGCTTAACTGTACGGTTTCACGGAACGGATCTCTTCATGTTCGCAAAAGATGAAAATATCCGTGAGTCTGATGAGCATAGTTTAATGTTGTGAATTTTTGGCAGATATACGTATTTCTACTATAATGATTTGATGGACGATGAGATGGATTCACGATCCAACGAATTTATCGATCATCACGAAGACGATTCTAGCAAAGAAGACACTCAGATCCCTCTGACCAGCGCGCATTCGGAACATCGGCCACTCCTCGTCGATGCCGCTGAACCGAGCAGAGATCGGACTGTCAAGCTCACAGATAATCTACGAGAAGGAAATACAGGGGAAACAATACCGAAAAAGAGCGAAGGGAGATCGCGCGATATCGAGAAGATGGTTAACTGCTTCGGTTATTTCATTGTAGCAATCGGTATCGTGATTACGATGTCGTCAACGTACGTCAACGTCTTGAACACTATACGTTACGTGCGTTTCACGCCACCGTGCATCATCAATGCCACTGTGGGTCAAATCTCCACATCATAATCATAATTTTGGAAAGAAATAAACAAAATATTTACACGCGAAAGCAATTTTATAGGAAATAATCGACTCGTGCAATTTCTCTCCCTCTTTTTCTTTAATGACTACGATGTGGTTGTTATCCCCTTTCTGTGTTCCGTCTTTGGTAAAAATTAGAAAAACAATCAAATTGCTGTAATTTTGATTCATAATTACTGTAAAAGAAATAGAAAATTTATATATTTCTTTTTGCTTTTATTTTATAACATTTTTTTTGAGCGTGTATATTAATCTTATACATTAATCTGTTGCACATATAAAAAAACAAATCTTTATAATGTTTATATTCATATAATTTATTAATATATACGCATGTGCATATATATACAGAATTGCGAAATAACGCATTATTTATAACATTATTACCGTTATAAGTTTTTTTTTTTAACTAATCACTACTCCGTATATGTAGAATAAGTTCCTCGATAGTCATCATGAATCAATCATAAAAAAAGGTAACGAAAATTGTAACAACTAATTATTGTCTGAATAAAGATATAGCGCATTATTAAAAAAAAAGAAACTTCCAATTCTGTATATGTATGTATATGCATACGTCGCTAACGCATTCATGTAGTTTTATATTGCACTTTTTTATATATTAAATAGCAATATAACCAGATAATATATACCATTATATATACCATCACGAATATTATAAAATTTTTAATAAACACGTATAGTATAATATTCTTAATCTATCACTATATTAATTTTATTTTATCAATTTTACAACAAAATAATAACGTATAATTGTACGTGAAAAATTTTCTTCGATAAGTATCAGTCATCCTACATGTCTCGTAGATACCGAGCACCATGTGTATACAGTACCCTGCCAGGTGTGCCGACATTGGACGTACCAGCATATGATACAGCAGACGTGTGTGGTGGCTGTTGGTATGGAATTACGGGAGGTGCTCGTACAGGAAAACCAGTGGTAATTCCACCTGTCTTCGCACCCTTCATGAATACATAATAAAGATAAAAAGTATATGAGAATTTCTTATTAAAAATATTAAAAAAGAGAGAGGGGAGGGCGGGAGGGAAGGGGGAAAGAGAGAAAGGGGGGAGAGAGAGAGAGCACATAAATTGTCATCATACCCGTCACCTAACGCGTTTGTATACCAAATGCGCTTGTGTAAACGCATATATTGCATTAAAATGATACAATTATTTTATAAAGATATTTTGGTTTTTGTAAAATGTCAGTGGATTTTGCAGCCCTTAATGAACTTAAGAATGCTCTAAAAACTGAAACACTTATTCCGTGATAAGTGATAGAAAAAATAAAAAATACGTCCGATTGATAGCATTTAAAGCTTCTGTTTCATTACTGTTGTCATTAATGACGTCAGAAGCGACAAAGAAACCAAAGAAAGAAAAATACCTGAGGTGATTGTTGAATAGGAATGCCGTGAACAGTAAGCTGATTTGATCGTGGATAGTGTTTCTCATCGCCATATGTGCCTTTATGTTCCATCGGGTGTATGTTGGTCACATACGCTACAAAATGTAATTTTTATGAAATAAGATAACATGGAATTGTGGTATTTACGATCTTTCAGTTACAGAATAAGTAAAATTACCAGGTTGATGCGTTGTTAATGACACTCTACTTCCTGTAGGATAAGTTGGTTTAGGTGGTTCTGGGGCCTCTCTAGATGGCTGTGGTGTAATTGAGGGATAACCATAGGCGTTCGGAGTCGTTGAATAATAAGAGTACTGATTATTCTCTGTAAATTTGCAGAAAAAAAGGATAAATCAGTCTTTTCATTAAAATTTCAAGAAGTCATTTTAACATTTTCAATGCTTTCGAATATATTACAGAAAGTATTAAATTTTCTTTAATTTTATTTTATCCCTCTGTCAATCATCTAGATTAATGACGTCAGAAGCAGCAAAATATATGCTATTTTATTATTATATAAAATATATAATAATCAATAAATACCCATAAAATTAAACCAATATGATCTACATTATTTGTCTTTTCATGTAATCTATCTTTTAACTACTGATCATGTAACTTACCTATTATCTATATTTTATAAATATTTTACAATTAATCACAAATATCATCTTCTTTCAAAAAATTTTGAGTTTTTTTGCTTTTGACACTATCAATTAATATGATGGCAAAGAATCAGTACTTCAAAATAAAAAAGTAATTAATAGAAATTAGAGATCAAATCTCTTCACTCACTATTCCAAAGAACAGCTCTGGAGTCACTGGACCTCCTACCAATTTCCTCAGACTCTATATAGGCATAAATATAACAAAACCCATGATTAATGCTGCTTTTTAAAGTTAAATATTCAACCTATAATGCATATAGTACACAATGTCACATACTTACTGGGAGGTGGTGGAAGATTATAATTTGAAATACATGGCGGTGGTTTATAATATGATATATGATATGAATGTGTGGCAGGTATTGGCGGTGGACTAAATGTTCTCTTGGAAGATCCCTAGAACAACAAAAAATTAAGATATGTTCATTCAGAACAAAAAATTTGAATCTATCAATAAATTACTTACAGTTGCTAATAGTTGTGGTCCAGTAAAACTGGATTCATACATAGGGCTAGTACTTCGTGTTATCGGTAAAAATAGTTGAGGATGTGTTACTTTAGTATTCATTGCTGAATATGTTCCTACCGTCAACACTTCAGGGCAGATACTAAGAAATCAAGGTTATGTTGGACTTTATCAAACTTTTACAACTATCAAACTTTATATTAAACATTGCAAATAATGTAATAAACAAACCTGCTTTCCTTTACTTGCTGTCGTTTTCTATTTTCTTCCTCAAGAACTCTTTTTAATTCTATAAACAAATCGTGCTTTTCTTTTTGCAACTGTGAGACCTCATTCTGTAGGTTAGAAATCTGTTCTCGTGTTTCACCCAATGTCATTACATCTTGTTTCTGTTGACGTTCTCTTTCTTTACGTAAACGTTCTTCCTCTTCATCTGCTTCTTGTTCTGAAATAAAACAAATCTTATATAATCTTTTCAGTTGTGTCATATTTCTTTTTTTCTTTTAAGACAAAATACACACATTTTTTCTCCCTCTCTCTCTTTTTTTTAGCGGAAAAAGGAGACATTAAGAAAAAAATGCAATTAGAAAAGAAATTTTAAACGTTATATAGGTTATATGTATCAAAACATACCAATTTTCTTGTTTCAACCATTATTTTACCTTGCTTTTTCCGTTGTCGTTCTCGCATAATATGAGTTTTTAACGCTTGCCACATTTGTTCGTTACGTTCAGACGTTCCAGCTAGTATCGCTGGCATTTTCTGGATTTTAGTTTCTTCTGATCTTATTAACCTTTATTTGACCGCTATGTTTACTTGGATTTTATTAGTTATTTCCAGTTGTTTTCTCCTTTTTATGTAAATATCAATATACTCAACCCAAATTTTTTACGAATTCTTGAAAATTATAGATTTAATTGTATATACATCATATATCTAAATACGCATTTAGGACAATAATCGTGTTGCTAAAAGTCTACTGCCGCTTTTACAATAATACGGTCTTTCTCCTTCTTTTTCTTCTAATGTATGGCCTAAGGTTATCTTCTCTCTTATGGTCGGTTTTCCATGTTGGAAGATTTTGTTACGTAAAATTCACTGCCAGTACTGAAAATACATAGTTTGTGTCATGTATACTATAGAATTTCAGTGCTGGCAATGAATATATATCGGAACGCAGCCGATATCTACTATCTGTAGATATAAAAAAAAAATATTTTTTTTTACAATACAGTCGGGTGTAATAGGGTGCAATGAAGCGGTCCGGTTATATTACCAAATTGTACTGTCTTATTACACTACGTGTAGCTCCGAATTAAAGCAATTCAATTCAAATCAATAAATGGCTCTGGGCAAGATAGGGTACTGCTCCAACGCCACCCTCACGGTGTAGAAAGATGAAATTCTGTAAGGTTATTTTCCAGTAGCATGGAGGTAAAAGAAAAATAGGGACAACGTGTACGCAGTCCCCAAGATCAAAAATATGCATAGTTACAGGAACCACATCCAACCGCCACGGATGCGAATAAAAGACTCTTCCGAATTAAATTGATTCAGCAACTGGATTCTGTAACTCGTTATTGAAGTTAACACTTTCGTTATCGTTGCGCAGCTTTTCTACGGTATATAAAAGCTGCGCAACGATAACGAAAATGTCGTTAACTCCAATAACGAGTTACAGAATCACACCACAGGTTTCTCTCTGATCGATCTATCATCGACTGCTTGCATCCGCACCTTGGTTGCGTTCCGATATTTACTGCTAGTACTGAAAATTTATAGTATACGTGACACAAACTATGTATTTTCAGTACTGGCAATGAATATCGGAACGCAGTCTTGTACACTTTGTGCAGGTAAATAATAATAATAATATTTAGTAATTTCATAAAAATCACTATACTATTTTATCCGTTGCCGAACGTTTTTAGCTAAAACATTAAAGATAGTTGGTCTGTTCTTTGTAGCTGCACTGTTGAACTGGTGCAATAAGTTAAAGTGAGACAAATATAGGTTTTCTCACTCTAGCTTATTGCACCAGTTCAACAGTGCAGCTACAAAGAACAGAGCAAGTATAAAGCCAGCGGCACACGATGCTTGTTTTCGTGCTGGATTGCTTGCTGGATGAAAATACTGCGTTCTGATTGGTGCATTTCCATCCATCTTCGGAAATGTACCAATCAGAACGCAGTATGTTCATCCAGCAAGCAATCTAGCACGAAAACAAGCACCGTGTGCCGCTGGCTTTACACAATCTTCTATAACCGAAGATTCCCGATCTGTCATAAAAAAGCTATTAGGTAGTACAAATTATTATAAGCATCAACTTTCCTGTCTTATCTATTTTCTTTTCCTTGCTTACGCCTTTCTATGTCTATAAAATTACGTAGTACCACCACTGTCATTTTCTTCATCCCGACGAGTGCTACCGAATGTAACTCTGAAAGTTCACAAAAAGTTAATCGGTAAAACACCTTGATGACAATGAAATCTAATCTGTTCTTTTTCGAAGATCTTTTTAAACTGGAAGACATGATTCGTGTCTGTGCTGTTCTAACTTATTATCTATGACCGTAAGCAAATTGACCAATCGCAATCCAGCATCTCGAAATATACGAATTGTGATTGGTCAATTTGCTTACGGACTTACGGGTACGACTAAAACTTTGTACGTGCAATGGCCTTTAAGGCTCGTCTACATTAGCTGTAAAGGCTCGTCTACATTAGCTGTAAGAGTAAGGCTGTAAGGTTGCAAGACACGAAATGAAATATTTTCATTCGCTGACAGCTTACGTTACAGCCTTACAGCCTTACTCTTATAGCTATTGTAGACGAGCCTTAAGAGTAAGGCTGTAAGGTTGCAAGACACGAAATGAAATATTTTCATTCGCTGACAGCTTACGTTGCAGCCTTACAGCCTTACTCTTACAGCTATTGTTACGAGCCTTTAGGTTCTCTCTGGTATTGCCTTATCAATGTCGTACCAAGAAGCGCCATTGAACTGAGATTCAAACAATTTAACAAGAAGAAAGAATTTCGACCAGCAAAGAAGGATCAACTTAGAAAAAAAATGACAAATCGTCAAGTATTTCTGATCGAGATAATAAACAGGCAGATCTGATTACTCCAATCGATTGATACCTTCTATTTGGTACTTGCTCAAATCATTTGAACTTTGTTCAACTATCACAAAACATCATATGTATAATTACAACTGCAATTTTCTGGATCCTAGATTTGTTACCAATAGAAAGATTGTGACCATGCAAACTATTTTGGACCAAGTAACAACCTCCGAATCTTCAGATCGTGTGATAATCTTCTTGTGTATGGTAATAACTTTAAGTAGAATAAGAAATGCAGAATCTACCACTAAGTTTGAAAATATTTCCTAAACAAACACTTTACATAATAATAGGAATAGAGGACATTGCAATAAAGTAGATTCTTCATAAAAATATGCAATATTTAAACATATATTAGAATTTTAATAATAGTGGATAAAATGCCAAGTAAACATGCATAGACATCTACTAGAGATGCTAGTACAAGAACCAGACACCAATAGCTCTGAGTCAGTAAAATAGACATTGATGCAGATAAAAATGGTTTTTGACTATTTTAGATCAAAGACTATTTGTCTGGATATTTGATGAATATTTTTACATCTTTCATAGTCAAACTATGATATACAATTATTTAAATATGATAAAATATGATAAATATAATAAAATATGATTATTTACAATTGCTCAACAGCTTCAGAGAAAAATCATAAATGTATTAAAGACTACTCTAAAAAAGTGATATAAACATCTCAAAGTCATAGGTCTATATATGGTACAAATACAGACATTCATCTTTAAGAAACTAATTGTAATAAATTAAGGACGTGTAGGATATCTTTAGAACCGAGATAGAGGTTGATGAAAGAATCCAGGAGAATATACAATATTTAGAAGTTAAGTTAAGAAGTCTCTGTAGGAGAAAAAAATTATAATGAGGACATGGTAAAAAAAAGGAAGGTATGCTGAAATATTCAATGAATATACCCTTTTTTAATTTTAGAGATTGTTTCTACATGTGTATATAAAAATATTTGATAATTATTTAGTTTAGAGGATATATTATCAATGACCTTCAAAATAAAGTTTCTGGAGGTGAAATTTCATCCCTTTTTCATTCACATGTGCACTGTTTCTATAGACAATTCATTCACATAATTTGAAAGTATATAAAATGATTATAAATATATTCTAATTTATAAATATATAAATTAGAATATATAAATATATAAATAATAGAAATATATAAATAATATATAAATATATTCTAATTTACAATATTTAATTATTAATTTAATATATGATAATCTCCATAATAGTTTATTTTATACATTTAACAAAAACTTTAATAATTATCACTCTTTAATATTTTTAATATTTATAACATTCGATCTTTGAATATATTAAAGATTTCCTGACAGATATAAAAAATATATTGTTAGGTAATGACACACACGTAATGTAGATAAAATATACCTTCGGGAATACCGTTTATGTCATCGGTATACTTCGAACAAAACCACAAGCTATATATAAACCGCTATGAATTATTCACGATGGATGAGCATGACAGGATACGTTTGAGACTCCGATGTTAAATATTCCGTCATCTACAGCTCCATTAACATTCCAATTCCTTTTACAATTGGTTTTGCTGACACAGCTATAAATTATAGAAGCACTTGTCCAATGCGCTTCTTTCTTTAAAAAAAGAAAAAAAATAAAAGATAAGAAAAGCGAACGAATTGAAGAAATATATCGTATACATAATGTTAATTTTTTCCTTCAAAAATTTTCTTTATAACCGCATGCTAATAATTCTACAAAAGATGTGCTTATGTCGATTTTTTTAATTTTCTTCCGAGAATGCATTTTATTTTGCAAGGTCCATGATGGTCAATAGTGGCAAAATAGTAGATATAAAACCGGATTTGTAATTCCGACAAATAAACAAATGTCAATTAAAAATTCAGACTTATATAATTACCGGTTACGCAACGATTAGTAATGTTAAATTACATCGAAACAGGGAATATTTGTTAGCAGTGAAAATTAAAAACCAGTTTGCCTGATTAACATGTGCAATGAGCTAGTGAATTATAATTCACTATTTTTTTCTCCTATCAATAATTATTGATTATACAATTATTATTAATTTTCGTACACACATTTATATTAATATATTTTTCTGTAATAAATATCGGTGAATATCATTTATAATTTCTCAGAAAATAAGATCGGATTAAGATTGAAAAATATTTACTTAATAGGAGAAAAGATGTAATCAATGTAAATTCCACGATTGAAAGTTGCAATTGTTGGTGAGATGTATAATGAAACGTTCAGTTGCTATTATGCATATCTTTCAAACGAGATGCCACAGATAACTACGTGGACGTTGTTAAATAGCCGGATATCATTAGGTGCTGATTGTCGTAACTTCTGAGATGATTAGCATTGATAATTTTATTTTTTACGGAAGATTGGACAAGTCCTTGGAAAACAAATATCGCTGCAGCGATAACTGTCGACGTAACAGCGTTATTGTATTTTTTTATGGGTGGTCAACAAATATAAGGTAAAAAACTCAGAAAATTATATACAATTTGATAAATTTATTTTAGATGTCACACATCATTTCAGGTGATTACAAAATAAATAAAGCGTAGACTTTATTGCATTGTGCTACAATTGCGTCGATATGTACGATTGTAATCGATCACAGCTGCGCCCGTCGGTCGTTCGAGAGTATTTTTGAGCATCTTCTAATTCTAATTGTGAAAACTTGAGTATTCGTTGATCCCGCGTGCGTTTTCGCACTTATTCGCGTAAATGCGATTTTACGCGATTTTGCCCGCTTTTACAGAGTAGGTACCTTTACCGCTACTATCTATGTTCGCCGCGCTGCTGCTGTAAACGCCCTTGGCTCCATTTATGGTGCCACTGTGGCTTACGTCGTCTTCGGCGATACGGGAAAATAAACTGCGAACAAATTAGAAGAACAAAATAAAAGAAGACGTTCAATGATTATAATATAAGTCGTGCATAATGCATTGGTTAGATGCGAAAATTGGCATCTTAAATGCTTGAAAAACTGCGCTACTAGCGACTGTTTAAGATTTTTAGACTGTCTTATGTCTTATCGAGATATTTATTTAGTAAATTATCAGTTTTTGCTGATCTGCATAATCAAACACAGTATCCGTGTCATCGAGATTCAAATACAGGAACGTTCTGTCTTGGAATCGAGAAACCGGTTCACCTTGACTACCTCATTGTCGAGAAAATTCAATGCGAATTAATTTGATAAAATTAATTCCGATGTCATTATACAATACCGAAACATCATAAATAGTCTTTGTGGGATATGAACATCCCATTCTTCGCTTCATTATTCTTCATGACAGGTTTCCTGACAAATTGAAATATTATTTTAAATACGTTTCGTCTTTTCTTATGAAGACGTTGATGCATGTGAATTCTCCGAAAACGCTTGAAACTGCAGATGCGATTGAAGTACATTGTCTTTGAATACGTTTATATTCAGTAATGAAATAATACGTACTCTGGTGTATGGCCACCTCCGTGACCTCCGTAACCTCCGTGACCTCCGTGACTACCTCCGGCGCCAGCGTTTGCATTCGCGCTCGCGCTAGCTTGAGCATTAGCATTGGCTCCACTGCCACCTCCGCATCCTCCAGCACATCCACCTAGAATGTTCAATACAATGTGACAAAGTTCATCTTCGCGGCTATCATTGTCCAAGCTGTTCTTAAATCCGTAATTTCGCTTACTGCCGCCGAAACCTTCACCTTTATGAGTGCCGCCCAATCCTTCTGCTCCACCATACCCACCTCCTAAACCTCCTCCTCCGCTATGACCACCTCCTAAGCCTCCTCCTCCGCTATGACCACCTCCTAAGCCTCCTCCTCCTAAGCCATGACCACCTCCTAAGCCTCCTCCTCCGCCATGACCACCTCCTAAGCCTCCTCCTCCGCCATGACCACCTCCTAAGCCTCCTCCTCCGCCATGACCACCTCCTAAACCTCCTGCTCCGCCATGGCCGCCTCCCCCAAATCCACCACCGCCTCCTTCGTGTCCTCCACCAACTGTGCCATCATCATCATGTTTATACATGTATTTACAACGTACATATATTTCTGACATTCACTTACATTCACCTCCGTGACCACCACTTGAATAGCCACCGCCACCAGCACTATGACCATTTCCCATATTAGAACCAGCTCCACCATAACCACCACTACCTCCGGCACTTCCAAAGCCGTCTCCAGCACCATAACCACCTCCTACTCCAGAGCCAGTTCCAATGTAACTACCACTACTTCCGGTATCATATCTTCCAAGGTCGCTGCCGATACCACTGCCGCCGAAACTACCGGCACCGGAACTACCGGCTCCTGCGTATCCTCCAGCGCCAGAACCACCATAACCGCCACCTCCACCATAATTACCACTTACTTTATTAACATCGCTTCCACCGTCACTACCTAGAATTGTATGGATTATTGATGATGTTAAGTGTTAACGTGAAATGAAGATGTAAAGAATTATAGAACAAATTATAGAAAGTTATTACAAAAGCTTTGCACAAGAGGAAGCATTTGTTTTAAAATATTTAAAAAAGTTCGCGAAGTCGTCAGTTGAGTCTCGTTATTGAACGGAAATTTAAATCTTATTAGAATACAAAGAATATTATATTAGATCATATAAATCTAAATTACTGTTAACAATAATAATTTTCAGTTATTAATATTAATATTTTATCTATTCTCTATATACACACATATACATACATGCATAAATTTCTACAAGTAGAATGCCAACTCTATCTTCAACTTACCGCCACCACCTCCGTAGCTTCCACTGCCTCCTAAAAAAGTTTTCACGATATTATATACAATGAAACCTTACATTAATTAGACGAACAGGATACAGAAACTTGACATTTTAAGTATTGAGAGAAGCGTAAGCAGGAGATATCTTATGTTCAATTATTCAATTATGATTCAAACTTGATAGAAAAATTAGTAATATAATAATATAATCATCCCACATTTTTTATCAACGAAATACTGAGAAGACGACAAATCATCGCAAATGATGAAGACAATTTACAACAACAGAATTGATTGAACAAACTTTCCAAGAGCAAAGGATCAAAATCGATGAAAAGGAAATTACCGTATCCACCGCTGCCGCCGCCACCGTGACTTCCAGAACCTTTATATCCACCGTCTCCAAAACCACCGTGTCCACCACCGCCGAGACCACCTCCGTGACCACCACCGAATCCACCGCTACTGGCACCTCCACTGCCGCTTTCAAAACCGTGACCACCGCCGCCGCTGCTGCCGCTTCCAAAACCACCACTGCCGCTGCCGCCTCCAAAACCACCGCTGCCACTGCCGCCTCCAAAACCACCGTGACCACCACCGCCGCCGCTGCTGCCGTCTTCAAAACCGCCATGACCACCGCCGCCGCCGCTGCTGCCGCCTCCAAAACCACCGTGACCACCGCCGCCGCCGCTGCTGCCGCCTTCAAAACCACCGTGACTACCGCCGCCGCCGCTGCTGCCGCCTCCAAAACCACCGTGACCACTGCCGCCTCCAAAACCACCGCTGCTGCCGCCGCCGCCGCCTCCAAAACCACTGCTGCCGCTGCCGCCTCCAAAACCACCGTGACCACCGCCGCCGCTGCCGCCTCCAAAACCACCGTGACCACCGCCGCCGCTGCCGCCTCCAAAACCACCGTGACCACCGCCACCTCCTGGACCACCGCCTCCGAAACCACCGGGACCACCTCCATATCCACCAGCGTTCGCACTCGATATTGCCGAAGATTGGGCACCTGCCAAGCCACTGCCAATAGCTTTAGCATCAGATTTGGAGAAGCTGCTACCACCGCCGAATGAGCTGGCGCTGGCCGAACTGCTGGCGCTGCTAAAAGCCGACGATCCGTCGCCGCCACGCTTCGATCGCAATAATTCGATTTCTGTAAATCCAAAGAATCGAATACATGTCTTTAACATTAGACTTTTTAATGGAACCGCTATGGCTGCATCACAAAATCACTACAGATTGTCGGTCTGTTTTGAAAAAAAAGAAGCTGAAAATACAATCATACATATGAATATGTTTTATGCGAATCCTTCTCTTTTTTTCTGCTCTGAGGCAGTAAATGCAAAATTGCTCAATATTTATGAAAAATGAAAATGTACTTAAGCAAGAAACTAGATTATCTTGGGTCAAAGTTCAAGTGTAGCTATCAGTATCTACGAAAAATTTATATATTCTTAGCAGAAATTCCTTATCGATTTTCCGACATAGAAAAGAACGAAGATTCTGTTATTTTGCGCACTTGCTTTGGATTTTTATAGTGCGTCTTCAGAAAGAGCGAGAAGCAAGGCTGTTGTCACAAAAAGAAAAGTGTGTGATTAATGTATATTTGTGTTGTATGACGAAAGGATTATCGCTGTCTTACTAACGGCTGAATCTTGGAAACATTAATTACTATTTTGCGCATTACATATCGCGGAAACATCGTTTTTAAATAAAAATAATACATATCGTAGATTTCTTTGCAGCTTCATAACTTGAGATTTTTCACTTGCTTGAAACGTTTAACTGCAGTTTCAAATGCGATAGGTAAAGGTAATGACATAATCGAGCAGCCAAGGAAACAAATAAATCAGTAATTGAAGGAACGGCATGACTCAACTTTTCTAACGAAGATGCAAGTCGCAGCAAATAACTAATTGCTTGCTGCCTGGCAAAGCTGAATTTGAAAGTATTCAACGATCAGAATTTTCCAATTTATATATCAGCTTTGTTACAGAGGAAATCGATTAACGAACAATTTTTAGAGCAACGAACAATTACTTTTAGTTCCGACAAACTTTTTTTCTCAATGGCGCGTGTTATTAAATTGCACGCTTTTGTATACGTGCGAATCATTTAATATTAAATAGCATTAGCCAAGCTACAGAGAAGCTTCATTTATTTTATTACATCTTATTACCAGATATAAGATCGTTAAAATGATAATAATGACGACGATGATGATGAGGGTGACACAACGTGATATTACGAGAGGAAAGTAATTGATATACCTCGCGCTTGGACACATGCTGCAAGCAGTAACGCCAAAAGGCTGATCGTCCGATACTGCGACATGACGATATTTGCGTCTATCCTGATCGTCGGCGGTTACCAAGTCTTTATATCTTGCCTCCCACTTCGGCGGCTCGTTCCTTCGCTAAAACATCAACCGCTTTGCTGAAGGAAGATCGGATTGAGAAACAACGGGAGTAAAAAATGCGACAAGCGCACGCAGCCAAGGCTAAGGTGATCGGCAATCCGGTCGACGGGTTTTGTTCTGATTGGGAATCCGTCCATAGGAAGCTGTACAATCGCGTCGCATCACGTCTTCATACTTTCGTCTACTTCTCGATCGGCCGCGATGAATCGACGCTGTCATGTCATTAACATGTATAACGCGAATAGAATAACGGTATATGAGAGAAGAAGACAGAGGGACGATTATTTACTTGGAGCAAGCGGTATTGTTCGTTTGATCATTGACATTGCCGATGATGATTACTTGCCCAAAGAATCATCGCGAAGAACGCATTTAAGCCGACAAACGCAAAACGTTTCACGAAGGCCGTTCGCAGCCTGCAGCGGTCTTATCTCGCTGCACCTCAATGTCATTTTGTATATTTATCACCTCTCTCGTATATACTCTCGCTAATAACGCATAATAGGAGGCATCCACTTTGTCAGCGACGGTCGCGCGGACCCCCGTTTTTATAAAATACCATGTAATGATACAAGGAACTAATGGGCAGTATGTAAAAAAAAATGTTTCGCATTAGAACGGAGATGTCTCAATAACCGAGCCTTATAAATAAAGAGAAATTAAATCTTAAGTTACAAGGAAGCGCGAGATATCGCTAGAACGGCGACGAATAGAAGCAATATTTTTAAATTGTTATCTTCTGAGAATTCAGCATTGCTATTATTTTCTCGGAATTTAAGGCGCATCATGATATTTCTATAATTTGATATTTTATTGCGGTTGAGCCGGGGAAGTACAGTTTTTTCAATGAATTCGAAAAATCACAACGGCATGTGTAATTTAAAAAATTTTAATGAGATATCTTGTGATGTGTGTGTGTGTGTGTGTGTGTGTGTGTGTGTGTGTGTGTGTGTGTGATGTGTGTCTGTTATTGACAGAATCTTTTAATTCTTTCACGATGATTTATGATTTTCACGCATTAAGTACAAAGTGATTGACATGCGAATACAAATATTTATTCGATGAATTAATCTCCTGCGAATACTTCCGCTTTCTTATTATTTAAAAATATCCGTCAGGAGTACCAAGAGAATGTACGATAATCTTGGTAGTTTAGAGATTAGCCTCAATCGTTATGCTTTTCTTTTCGGACATTTAAAAATTTTTCTCCCTTTTTCCGTGATTAAAGAAATCATGATATGAGAGGCAAATGATCATCCTGCGAAAGACGATTTTTTAAATCTGCACACACAGCTTTAAAAAATAGTCTTTTATTTTTTATCTAAATAAAGATCGATAGAAAGTCAATTAAATGAAAATAAGAAAACAATATAATGTTCTCGCGTAAAGACAACATGTGTAGTTATAAACAAAAATTCCAGAATATAAATTGCAAAAAAAATAAATGTTTAAGGTTAGAGGTTTTATTCATGTCATATGTAGGACGCAACTCGATAAATAATTAACGGGATATATTTGGCGGACATGAGTCTGCATTTTTACATCATTTTGTACACATTGACAGTGACAACATATGTGTTGAATATTGATTATTCACGAACGATCATAAGCGATCGCCTTCGCTGATATCGAAGCAATTATAGGATATCGTCCACCATCTTTGATGTCCTGGAATATAGCCGCGGGAATTCCACGCAATTTTTTCCTTAAGATCTAACGGAGGAATCTAGGCTTCAGCTGTTTTCTTCGACTTCCGGCAAGAAAATGAATTCTAATGTATACATACGTATACATATATGCAGGGAAAATGAATAGCAATGAGTAAATCAATTATTATAAATGATAATTATGGATTATAAAAATAGCTTGGCTAACCGCTTGTATCATTTTTTCTTGCATTACTATAAATAGCTATGAGCAATCTCAGCTTCTCTACGTCAAGTATCTACAACAAAATTATTAAGAGCGATAAAGTATGTGACATATGTCTTTTTAATAATTCCGACAGAGAGAGATTATGTAAATAAAACTAATTGTTAAATATACGGAAATAAGAAATAAGTTAGTAATTACGTCATCAAATACGTTATTGTGTCGTTTAACGCTTGTTCCCTTCAAAAGCGTTTCCTTCATTGACTCGTGATCAAAACGTTGTGTACTCTTTATCATAGAAGTTTAAAGCAAAACAGTTTACCGGAGATGTTTTGGCCCACCTTGTATGTCACGTTCCAACGAGTATTCATGAGCACGTGAACGGCTTATTAAAGCGCTCAACAATCTTTTACATTCACCGTGAGATAATCATAAAAAAATGTACGATACCGAAACTCATTAAGTTCATTACCGGCTCTTCGAGCGAACCAGAAACCGCTTCAACATACGTTACGAGTGACTATTCTTCTCACGTTTGACGCATATGCGTGATTTACAAGCGACGTACGCAGGCGGCCGCGTATACCTGATCTTGAGATTATCGTAAGGAAAAAAACGGTTACAACAGTGAGTTTTACGATTTTTTCTCACATTAATATATCATCCGATCCACTGAGGCTACCTCTCACAAATCAACGTAGAAACCTGACATTACTTCCTAGGAGATCAATCTTAAATTTTAACATACAAGGCGTTCCTCTAAGAAACGTCAAATACAACACTTTTATCTCTAATCTCTCTTCAATAAAGAAAGATTCAAGATTTATCGTATTATTTCGATCCATGATTAATGTTTTTACATTTTTATAACTTCAAATAATAATTTGATCAAAATCCATTTGCAGAATTAAAGAATATAATTCCTCCATTTCTTTCCGAAGGGAAAAAGATTTTTTAATATATTCTAGCTTTTTTGAATAAAATATAAAGCTGTAGGATATATATATTTATATATATATCCTACAGCTTTATATACATAATATTAAAATATAGTATATATAAAGAAAAATATATATAAGTTTTTATATTTCCAATTGTCTATACTGGTAGCAATTTCTGCTTCGATATATCTTTTAGAAACTATTCGATACATTTATAAGAAAAAGATATTGTTAATCATATCAATATATGTTTATTGCGGCAAAATATGATGACGATAATACATAATAACGACGTTACATTCGTTTCATTATCTTAGTTGTAGAATATAACTTAGGGAAGGTATATTCAGGAAATATGTATACGGTGTCTATCGCTAAAAGATCTATATTTCAAATAGATGGACTATTCCAACATTGGAAATAATGGACTTAAGAAATATCATTTGTCAAAATTGAAAATTTCTTATGAGGAAAAATCAATGTTATACATATGTGTATGTGAAGGTTATAAAATAGTACAGATTATAAAATATGGCAGAAACTTTTTAACTTACATTTGTTTAAGGCGAGTATTTTTTATTTAAATAATGTAAAGTGTGACTGTATGTGTGTGTGTGTGTGTATGCGTGTGTGTTATATCCATGATGTCACCAATCGTCATGTCGCCGAATTTTTCACATAATATAAAGTTTAGTAATTAATTCTTTCCGATTTTCGACAGTTTTCAATCTTTATCTAAAAATCAATAGAATAAGATTAATCAATGAAATGTTCTCTATTGTTATCGATGATCTTTCGTAATTTATTGAGCAGTTGCTGAATTCCATCACGATAAAAACTTGGTGGCTTTGAGGCTATAAAGTCATCGATGAAATTTCGTCATCAAAAAATGTCAAAAAATCGGGTAGTGCGTGTTACATCGATCGAAACAAATGAAAATGCAATGGAGCCAAATATGGAGAATACGCGTGTGGGACTTTCCAACCCAAGTGTAAATGGTTTCTTTTAATGGCTTCTGCGGTTTAGCATTGTCGTGCAGCAGGATGATTTTATAACTGCTTTTTCTAGTAAATGTCTCTTTTACTCAATTGCATCGTTCAAATATATCAATTGCTCTTGGTAATTCTTTGTTTTAGCCGATTCCAAGAGCTCATAGTACAGCACACTTTTTCGGCCCCACTATGTACAGAGAACATTTTTTTTTTTAAATGTCCAGGTTTTGCTGTCGACGTTGTCGGTTAACCAAAGTCTACCCATGATTTTTTGCGTTTAGAATTTTTATATATAATACATTTTTCGTTAACAGTTACGATTTTGTACAAAAAAATTTTTTGTTTGGCAAACAAGGTAACGCATGTGGCCATTTTTGTTGTCAATGATTAGCTCGTGTGAAACTCACTTCCCTTCTTTCTGTATCTATCCCATACGATGTAAACGATCGCAAGTAGCTTTCTTATTCCCAACTTGTTGATAGTCATCGTGAACACTATTGATTATTTAGAGTTCTGTGCATCAAACGTCAAATCATATGTCATCTCGAAAAGTTAAATGTCAACATTTTAAAACCGCAAAAAAGAGGAAGAATATTTCAATTACAAATTTTGCTCTGAACTACGTAAATTTCATCGGAAAGAATTAACTACTGGACTTAATGTAACAATGTTACTACGATAGTATTACAATATTACTATCTGTTAGACTTTTTCACACACTCAAAAAGCATGATATATTAGGCCTGTAGGCGCTTTATGAGGCAAAGCCGAGGTCACTCTGGCGACTAACCGACAATCTAGACTTTAAACGAACCTCTATACAGATATGCCTTCATACTACAATATATGTATCCGTGCAAGCCTTCATCTTCCTACATACGCACGAGTTCGCAATCGAAAATGCATATATCTAAATCTTCTCTTTGATGTTATATGTTAATTATAATCTAAATTACTTAACAATTATCCTAAGCGATACAATGATCCAGAGAATGCCTTTTTTAAGTCTATTAACGTTTAAAAAACGTTCAGATAGACCTTTATGACATTTACCAGACATTTGCATTATGTGAGTTGATAATTTAACATATTAATAATTTAATAATTATTCGTCTCTTTGATTCACTGTTTAGACGGATTTATGGATACGATTAAAAATTTTGTTATTAAATAGCTGCGCGACAGATAGTAATAACATACTATAATATAGCGCATATCATGCCATCTTTTTTTTATAAAATTGCTTCCAGTCTTAATGGACAGCGTATCATATACTGGTTTTAAAAAGCATGATGGCACCATTTACTTGCTAGAAGTTGCAAAATTATAAGCATTATCCTATAACTATGTCTTACGAAACAATCACTCGTCCATGTTATACGTTCCATTAACACGAATTGAATTATATAAAAGAGAAAAACGTTGAAATTATTGTCTTGTTAGAAACATTAATTGTTAGATTTAATTTCAAAATTGGTCCAATATTAATACTAATTATATAATTTTGTTTGTGACTGGTTGCAAGTCTTTGTTTACAGAATGTGCTTTAGAAATATATTACTAATGTAAATATACGTAACTATATGGATGCAATTATAACGTTGCATTATATCCGTTTCACACTGAGTAATAATCATACATATGATTGGAATTCTCTTGCATATAATATAGCAAGTATGTGTCAATTATGTAGGATGCGTGAATCGTGTAGAAAGAAACATTTGTCAAAAAAATATTGAGCAAGATTATGTTGCATAATATTGTATAAGCACAATTGATCACGAGTTGCCTGCACAATTATCGCTCAATGTACAACAGATATTAACAAAAAACTTCATTACAAAACCTTTCTAGGCAAATGCGATAAGTATGTAAATATTATATATGTACATATTCTTATATTTATATATATATATTATGTATAATTTTTTTCGATATATATATATATATATCTTCATAAATTTGTGACATTATATATCGAGATTCTCTCATCACTCTAAAATCATCATCTAAAAATTTTAAACACTTATTAAATTTATATCAAAGCATAAATCACATATAAAAATCCTGCGGTTTGTACATCTAATTTTTCACTTCATACTTTCGTTTCTAATAATATTCTATACTACTTTCTTCACTATAAATCTTTGTTTACCCTAGAATTTTTAACTGACTTCAAAATTGTGAAGTTCCTTGGTAAAACCAAGAAATCAATTATAACTTTTAATTTGTATAATATAAGGCCAAACATTTAGACTTTCTCGTTACGTACGATCTCAAGATCATGCGTTATAGAATGATATCCTAGTGAATCGACTTTTAGCAATTATTTCATTAATTACGCATATAATGAAGAAATAATCGCGTATTTTAATATTCTTCTTTTCCATTCATGGTAGCGGGCACATGATTTTGCTGAGTTGCACTTCGGATGACTTCAATCCACCTAAAAATGCGAATATCTTATTATACAGAGTGTAAAGCTAAAGATGTTTCAAGCTATTGTTCCTAAAACTAAACATAATATGAAATTTTTCTATCAATCGTTTGGTATCGAAAATAATATCATATAATAAAATTAATTTTTTTCTAGATAAATTTTCTACATATTCACTTTAAAGTCACCTTAGAGAAGGAGATACTTTGATTATGCGACAGTTAATATATGCTTCTTAAAATTTCATATTTTACGCTTTATTTTTAAAGATGATAGTCTGTAACACATTTAATCTACATCCTGTATATATAGGATGTACGTTTTTACTATATATTATGTAAAAAATTTATACACAATAGTATTCATGTTTTAGTAAATAAATAATTTGAAAGAAAATGATATTTTACCTTCCGAAAGTGTAATCACTTTCTGCTCGGAAAAAATATACGTGACTTTTGAATTGGAGCTTAAAGACAAAGTCCTTATTAATGCCATCTTTTTCTGATGGGGTGGATACAGTATATCCTAATAATGGTAAACTGGCTAATGGGAAGTCATCTTGATGGGACTTGTAGAAAAATAAACAGAAGTTGGTAAATACCACCCAAAGTTTTTGCCAACCATTGCTGTTTTTGAATTTCCGTAAAAGAAATCCACTAAGCTGGTTCTAAAATAGTTTATGTTATGTCATTAATTAATGTTTAGAATACTCCAGTCACTCAGATATAGTCACTGACAGATATAGTGACTTGTAGTGACGTGTTTCAATGGTTTAATATAATGTATCAAATTTAATTTAACATACTTGGAACGCACGCAGTTGATCGCTGTAACTAATGCTTGTATTACGATGCCAACAAACATGAACCGTGGTGTTACTACGTTGCGAGGCTTTCGCACCTCCACAACTAGTTCGATCTACCTCTAATCCTACACCATCTCCCACTTCGTCGGCCGAACCTAGAACTTTTGTACAGAAACGAATGTTTAATTGAATTTCTTATTCTCACTCTCGATGGAAATCTCCTTTTCGATAGATACTTACTACAAGACTTTAAACTTAAATACGGCATCTTCGCGTCGGATGCATCAGCTTGCACTATAGCCATGTTCAAGTCTTCTATCCACCTCTCTTTCTCTTCCTCGTTACTTGCTGCAACCGTTAAGGATCTACAAAAGCGCAAAATTTAATTATTTTATTAATATATATTGAAACTCTATCGTTATATAAATTTCTTTCCTTCGAGAAACAATATCTTGATTTTTAATATCTTGATATTTAAGATATTTGGTAAACTATTCTTTATAAAAATCTTACTAATTTATTTTGATGTTAGCCTCTAAAGAATTATTTTAAAAGTTGGTGTTCACACGATATGTTAAAAATGGTCAGTAAATGACTAGTTCGTTCCATCGAGAGAAAGCTACATACTGATACGAAGACTTTTATCGGCAGTGCATGTGCTTCAATAAAATCAGTTGAGCGAGTTGACTTCTTTAATAACGATACGGCCTTTTAACGACCATTTATCTCTTCTATTCTTCATTGTTCTCTCTTTAACAATCCAATATAAACAGGGGAATTTAATACTCACTGATTTCCCTGTCCATCGATAATGAAAGCAAAATCCGATCCAGTCTTATTATCTGCGTCTTGAATTTTCATCCCTTTTAATGGAAGTTGACCATGCACTCGGAAACATTGCGTTGGTTGTTGAGTACGGAATGTATACAGTAACACGTCTGAGAACTGTAAAAATAAACGCTGTATTGATCCAGCTGCTGTCCAACGTATTAACTGATGAAATATATTCAAGGAACTCACCAAGAAGAACATACGTTGTTGGAAGCCTTTACGGCTATACTTCTGTAGGCATCCTTGTCTGATAAATCTTCGACCCTCTTGTACCAGATTATCAAAGCCAGTGATGTCTCTTTGCATCTCGCATAATTGCACCAAATTTTGCTGTAACGATTGAAATACAAATTAGAGGAATAAAATTTACAACAAACATATCTTTGTATTTTCCGGACTATTTTTTATATAACTTCTCATACAATTCTCTATCTGCTTATTTGCTAATAAATTCTTACCGCTTGGTTGATAACTGTGAGTCCTTCGAGCAACGTCTCGCCGAGTCTATCTCTCGCTGCTAAACAATCCTCGAAGTCGGTGTGATCTTTCGGGTAATGATCCAATAATCCTGAAAGAGGAAAATACGGGAAAGAGAAATTAAGAACTGAGCAGCATATGGTCAGTAGTCTAGGTGTTCAGTAATCAATATCGCTTAGCCCACTCACTGTCGATAATACTGTTGTAATGTAATAATCGTTGTAGAGGTTTCAATAGGAATGAAGTTAATGGCAGGTAACAATGCTTCTGCGACTCGAAGTCCCGGCAGAGCTGGTCGAAGCGTCGCGACATTCGCGTAGAATATTCCATCTTCTCCAAGACCGGGATCAGATTTTCCAGGTATTGGTCGTAGAGAGGCAAGACATTCAGCAGTGTATTGTACAAAAAGTCACCGATATTGTGACGAGCGTTGCCCTCCCAACGTGCCAACCGTGCCTCCATTTCCTGGAGACACGGACCATGCACATCGGCGAGTAGCTCGATTAGAGAGACTACGGCATCCCCTTCTAACTCCGCTTCTCTGGACACTTCCTCCCGGAACCACTGCATGCAACAAAGATTTTTTCAACTCAATCTTCAAGACTTTCACGCTGAATTGATTTCTCAAGAGTTCAATAAATTTTTTCCAAATGATCATTATGTTAAATTACAAAACAAAATTGAAAAGTACTAGTAATAATATATAAGTTTTAAGGAGATATCCTTAATAATATATAAGGATATTCAAGGAGTCCGCAGACATCAAGAAGAATTGAAGAAAATGTCTCATCGTAGAATAACACTTTTTGATTTCGACATTTTAAGAGACGCAAAAACATCGCTTACCACGTTAATTACATCCAAGTCTTTTTTATATGTTCGTTCTGTCATGAGGAGCTCTTTGGCTATGTAGTAGGCTTTGTCGGTTGGCCACCTCTGAATAGAGAAATGTTACATTTTGATGAAGTGCGCAAGAGCAAGCGCGAAAATCCAATGAAATAAATCCACGTAAAAGTGAAAGGCTTTAAGCGCACACTCACCTTTGTTTTTCTAACTTCTGTTTCTTCCGCTTCTCTGTTTCGTACGTTCTTTACCGGACTGAGATCCGGCGAATTTACGACGCCTGCGTTGTTCACTTCAACCTCGCCGTTCGTACGTTTATCCAGCGATTTCTCAGCAGCGTATAGAGAATTATTGTTTTCCCGTTGTTTAGATATCTCCTGCTTATCGGCTTCGACATCTGCAAGTAAATCTTAGTTAGTTAACCAAATTGCGTATCTTGATCTCGCTAAACAACGTGAAACAAAGGTGTGAGAAGTTAAACTAGAAGACAAATAATGTGTGTCGACGAGAAATATTCGAGGAAACATAAAATTTGATGTAGGCACGCATGCTACGAAATATTGTTTTTTTTTCTTTTTTTTCTTCTTTTTCCATTCTGTGTCTCTGCAGTATCCGAGAAATAAAGAATGCTAATGGCTGATTCAGAAAGGACAAAAAAATTTCTGAAAGTGTCAAATCTTGTGAATCAACGGTAAAAGTGTGTATTTGTCTATAATAATGAAATCGATTCTACTCGTGAATTCGCATGCACGAAGACACAATTACTCACGATATCGGTAACAGATATCATAAAACTTATAACAAACGTCATCGGACCGCTGCTTTCTGGCCAACGACTATAATGAATGGCGTTAAATATTAAACTCTTAATACATCATCTGTCGTGGATCGCTGCGGGATCTTTCATACTATTGGCAATAACGGCATTTTAGCAGCAACATGAGGGAGGTGTAGATATATGAGATATCAGAATGCATTTGTGTGCTGAAATAAAGGCGCGCATGAAAGCCATTTCTCATATCGGCTGATAATCTCGGAAAATCGTCCCGAGCGGGCTACGTGCAAGTGTTACCTCTAAACCGAGTAATCGAGAGAAGTCGATCCTCTCTTGCGGAAAAGCGCGACGATACAAGGGCGAAATGATGCAAAATGGGCTGCAAAACAATACTTCGGAGCTAAGCTATCTTCGTTAAAGTAATGAGAAATCAAAATGACACAGCCAAAATATATCAGCGACATCATTCCCAACGCGAATCCATGCCTGAGCGAGCGCGCTTGCGACCAAGTGTAAGTGGTTAAGCAACGACGATAATAAGGAACAAAATAAAATCAGGTGAGAAATTAACATCGACTTAATCCACGTAACATTCTACGCTCCATCATATAAGTACGGCATAAGAAATCATACGGAAATCACATGCGGAGATATATATAAGAGGCATCATCGCGCGACACTCGTGAACGAGCGAAAAAGTTTTCAGCGGCGTCGGAAGCTCGACTCGCCGCGAAGAAGATGTACAAACGTAATGAGAACGCATTGAGAACGTAAAAAAAACGTAAGTGGTGTATCATACAGTGTGGTACAAACTAGAAATAAGCTATACTCCGCCTATTCTTTGCATCGGTTAATGACATCAAAATCATTCGGACACGAGTGTAGGCTGACGACGCATTCGCATGTCCAGCGTTACTTTGCTTGTGCTAAATTCAGCTAGAATTTTTGGGAGCTCCAATGCACACGTACATCCTAAGGTCGCACGTTCAGACCCCGTCGTAAAGTTGGAGGCGACGGTTCGCGACAGTTTTCGCCTCGTCGAGATGCAAATGCGACAGAGAGCCCAGACTCGGCCGTAAAAGCGGGAGCTTGTGCTACTTCAGCGGACGGAATGATGAGATGTAACGGCGAAGAGAGAAAAAAAGAAACAGAGAAAGTATCATAAAGTATCCACAATTAAGACAGACAGATTTTAAGGGATTACTCACACATGGTATTGTCGTCCGGTCGAGCGACGAATCCGGCATTGCGATAAAGAGACACGGTATTGAAGAAAGAAACAAGGAAGATAAGAGAGAGATGGGCCACTACATGTCGCGCGTATGAAACGAGGATGTACCGTCGTCCAATCTCGACGGAAATCAATAGATGTAAAACCAGGAGAAACGAAGAGAGAACAGCGTGGGCCGCGCTCGGACGTTCGGGTCCCGAAATTAAAACGTCAGTCTGACCGCGCGTGGGGTGGACAATAAAAAAGGGAAGGAAGAAGACAAAAAGTGACGAACAGAAGAGAACAAAAAGGAAGAAGACGGGAAGAGAACATAAAACGTGAAATGCACCCCGTTCAGTCGTCCAAGAGAAAGCAAAACAGCGAAATTACTTGACGCAGGTCCGATGTGACTTTGTATATAATTTATTGTTATCATAATTAATGTATCAATAATCAATGTACAATAGATTTCCCTACGCTTGAAATACCGCTCTCCTCGTCCTTCGGACGCTGTAATTCCCCCACGTCCTTTCACCGAGAGCTGCGAGAGTGCCTCGATTATTACCGTTTCGAACACAATCGATCATCGGGCGACTCGACGACGGCGCGCCTCGACGGGGGAATCACCGCGTAAAAACAGATATATTTATATATATATATATATATACTTTTTTGTTTATATATATATACATATATAGCGTTAACAAGTATGGTATATCGATAAACGATCAAAAAGTGTTACACAAATTACAAACGGGGGAGCGTTACGCCGACACGACGGACACTCGACGTACTGCTATGTAGTGTATCCTGCTCTAACAACTATCCTGTCCACCGCCATTCGTTCCGACTGTTGAATCGAGTTCTAATAATTTTACGCAACTACATGTACGCGCACGCATATAAGTATATGCATACATATGCGTGTGTGCGTGTGCGCGTATACAGGGTGTCCCGCCGCTGCTTCCCGGTTGCCCTTTCAACCGTGGCAAACCGTGTAGCAAAGCAAGTGAAGAAATGAAAGAAACGCCGATTGTCTCCGATGTCGGAGCTCCGTGAAGTTAGCCGAGATAGAATAAGTGAGAGTTTCCTTCAAATTCGAAACCCGCGCCCGGAATATCGAGAAAAACACTTCGCGTCTCGACGAATTAATTAATTAATTGACAAACCGATTTCACCTCCGTGGCTGAGTAGCTGAGTCGATCGAACTCGAGAGAACGCTGTGTGTTATCGATATAATAAAAAACGAAAAATGTCACGGACGTCGAAAGAGTCCCGATCGAATCATCGTTAAAAAAGCATTGGCTTTCCTTCCTTTCTTTCTTTTTTAAATTGTCAGATAGCTCTCACGGCTAAAAGGGCAGTCGATAGTGACGGGGCATTCTGTATACGGACGTCGATATATTTCGAACGCTCAAAAATCGAAGCAAAAGTCAGTTGACACGCGAGTAACGTCGTCTTTGCAGACCGGAAACGGAAGATGAGCGAGCTCGAAGTTACGTTGGAACGATAACGCGTGATTACCGTCAATGATTTTCTCAAGGTTACCCTCTTTTGTCGCATGTGGCAAGCCATTGGAAAAGACAAAGTGGATTTTCTAATAGTCGTTTTAACACTACTAAACTGGACAGCACAAAAGAATCCGAAATATCCTTTCATTGTGTCTCGATTTCACATACATTGGCACGAGATTCCGTAGGAAATAATTTCAGTACGTGCATATGACCGACCTTGAAGCGAAATTGTCTCGCGCATCCTTCAGTGTCGGACGTACTTAAATGCGAATTGAAACTATCAGTGAAATGGAAACTGGAAGACGGAAAATATCTTCAACGAAATGAAAACGATATGAAGTAGTACTTCGCAAGCTCGGGATGGAATATTTCGTACAAACATTATCATAAAAATCGACAGTCTTATAAGAACGTTTGACACCGACAGATCAAAATATAGGAACACAATTCTTAAGCTAACTTGCAACAGTGTAAAAACAATGGCTTACCGGTTTAGTAAAAGTGTCAATTTTTTTTTATTTTTTTTCTTTTACTTTTAATAAAGTTGAACTATTATATAGCCGAGTACCATTTGGACACGTGACAAATATTCTCAACAAATATCCGAATCAGAGTAGAAAGTTCTGTAAAAGAGCAGTTTAATGAGTACCTTATTCGTAAATACCGCTTTAAAACCACGGTTGGCCAAATTCTTTTTTTATATTAAAAACACGTGGAAATCTTTACCACATCGATGCGTGTCTTTAAGTTAGATAATTATTAAGTGCACCTATATCGACATACAATGGAATTTTTCGAAAAGAACTCTCTTGCCTCAATTATCGGTGATAATGAATCCATTTATAAAATGTTTGGCACTATGACTTGTTAAAAAATTTCGCTATATGTGATTTCTATTTTCCAGAAGTAAAGAACTTATACATGACTTATAATAGAATCATGGATCTCGCCACGAGAGGAACAAAGAGTTCATATTCTTTGCGTGGCACTATGAAATACATCTGAACGATATAAGAGAACACATTATATAGAGAGAGACTTTATAATATATTAGATTTATAGAATGTATCAAGTTGCATCAAAAGAGTGTTTTTCCTTTTCCACAGTGGTTGTTGAAATTACCATTTTTCTACTAACGGTCGATACAAAGTGCTAGATATAAAATATGAATATTAATCACTGTTTCACATAAATAGATGGTACGTTGGCCTTCTATGAATCAACGCGTTTGTAAACGATCAGTGCCAAGAAAATGCCAAGTTCCCCTTTCGCTCTCGTCTGCGTTATAAATGGTCAAGAACTTGTTAGGCGAAATTGATTTCTTCCTCTCTTTTTGTTTCATGGGTCGTTCAAATCTCAACGAACTATGCATCGGATAATATCCGAAAATTAGTAAAAATCTCTCACCAGCGGTCCACTCTTCGAGTGTTCGTATATACTGGCGACCCAATTCGCCCTTGATTACGAAAGAATCGAAGTTACAGGTATCAATATAACTGTACTCTCAATGTACTTTCTCAAGAACATTCAAAAGACTGAATTAATAAGAATTTAATCCTTCCTCGATTTTTAATTAATTTTTTCGTCGATTTTTAGCAAAGTGGAACAAACTACTGTCACGTCTCTCTACTGATGTCTTCAATCAGAAAAGATCTGATCGAGCACAAGAGTCATCAACCCTCTGTCGCGTATTTTTTTGTCAACGATGATATATCTTTAAAAAAGAAAGAAAAGTTGACCACGCGTCCAGTTTCCATCGCAAATTACGTTTCTACTAAAAAGTTTTCATGTTGGTATGCTCACGTGTTATTAAAAGAACATCTGAAAACGAGATCATTTGAAAGAACGAACGTGGGATACGACAGAGGGTTAACTGTTTATAAAATGGGTCCGCTGCAAGTTGTTCCGCGATTGACTACTCGATATATAACAGTCGTGCGGCTGTCACGCTTGGGTTATATTTATATATTGATCCCCTGAACCACACTATCGAGTTACGATGCTGAGAAGCACGAAAGATGGTTCTTTAGAATTCACGGTAAAAACGAAGGAGACACGGGACACAATATCCACACATCGGTTACGAAATTCTATCGCTCACCCCAGGCATCAGGCATTATTGCTGAATTCGTGAACATCCGTTACAGCGAACGATAACTATGGTAACTTGAATTATCAGGGAAATTCATAGCGGGGAAAAGAGGTCTCTCAGCTCCTCAAACGTCGGGGAATATCCGAACAATCCGCGATGTATCACCCATCGCAATAGAATATCGTCGATGCGGATCTCTTGCATTTGTCGGAAGTTCAACTTCTTTCTCTGCGTTTCCGAGATCGCAAGTCCTTTCTTTTTTTTTTCACGGTGCAGAGATTGCTCGAATTGTTCGTATCTGCTCTGACGCCTCGCTCGAGCGTACCTCGTTTTCCCCCCTACTACTACTGGTAAACAATGTGAAATCCGCGAATAAATTGAGAAAGAGAAGAGGACATAGAGTTATAACCGAGGGTAATCTCTTATAGTGTCCATACACATACACTGTAAAGATACTGTGATGAGAATTACATTTGAGTGAGCGTGTGAACGTGAATCGAGAATGGACTTTACACAATTGAGATCGGGGGGTTGACGTGAGACGAGACATCGTGACAGGTGGTAAAAATACGTTCGTGATTCGTGACAGGGGCGCTACGTAATGGTTCCAAAAGGTTCCTAAATAGTTCATAACTGACGTAGATGTCAGTGTACATGTATTTGTGTCTTTGTGTGGGCGTGTGTGTGTGTGTGTGTGTGTGCACGCGTATGACTAGATATACGTGTACATTCGTATTTCGTGTGTTGTACGGTGGTGTGAGCATGAATAAGATGCGGGAACGTTCAGTACCACGCTGCAACTAGAGATGTGAGTTTAACGATCGCGTTTATTAGCTGGTCGCTCGTTGAAAGTAACACGGTATTAAGAACGCGAGACTCGCGAGACGGAAGGTTCTCTAACACGTCCCGCTGGATTATAATTATTTTTCTTTTTTTTCTCCATTACTATCACAGCTCAACGTAAGGCAGTAGATAGATGCTCGATTTCACGTGCAGCGCGACCGGTATCTCGAAGCGCGAATATTCCGCTGCTAATTATTCAACATCATCGTACTGGCGGCTCGACGGCGATCGCGTCTCTTTTTTTCGCTTTCTTTTTATTCTCTTTCGGCTCTTTCCGACACACAGCGCCGGCGATAAACTCTCTTTCGTGTCTTTTTCGATCCTCGTGGAAAGCTACTTTTCCTAGACGTGCGTAGCGTACCATGAAAAAATCAGCGTGCCGTTCATCTCGCGATCGTTCGATTAATGCAACTTCGTGGCATTACACAGCATGAGCAAAATTCACATCTCTACGCACGTTCTGGGCAGGGAGGCAGGAGAGATTGAACAGTAGACTAGTAATATAGCACAGACTAATATGACTAACGTAAGAACGTGACGAGGGGGTGACGTACTCGAGGTTAATGGGAAATTGCTTGATACTACAAGAGCTAAGTAATTCTGGAAAATGAGACAGCACACAAATACTTTGGACACAAGTTCGGATGTACGTCCAAGAAACTTTGTCCCGTTTTACATTTCACTGTGCGCTCTCTGATCGAGAGCTGCGTTGCTGCCTGATGACTACAGAAAGTTCCGCTCCGACACAACTCTGGCGCTGTTACCTTTAATTATTATGCCATTGATACCGACAACGAATAATCAGTGCAACTTTGTCCAAGTCGATAGAAGTCACGTCATGCTTCAACAAATGCAAATTTCTACGTTAATTTGCAGCGTTAATGCTACACGACGATACGCAAGTATTCAGCCGATTTGTAGAATATACAGTCCGCTATAAGAAAGTAGAAGAGAAAAGAAATCACAGGTTGCAAAGAAGCATATTTTGAATTGACACTTAACGCACATAGTTCATTGCTTTTTTTGATTGAACTTGATTTGCGAGGTATCAGGTATTCTTATTGTAATGTTATTATTACGGGTTCCTTCTCTGATGTAATTCTGATCGCGTGTATGTACAATCGGTATTAATATAAATTAATTAATATATGACAGTTGCACGCATATATTTGATTTAGAACAAGTGCTGGAAACCACACGGAATTTCCTGACGTATTAAATAACGTTAGAGCTTCTAGAGAATCTAATTGCAGCAATCTAAAAGTGCGGTGCGAGTGTACTGAGAACGTGAACATCGTGGATATTTTGTGCATACATAAAAAAACATGCTAATAGAGAGAGAGAGAGAGAGAGAGAGAGAGAGAAACAAAGAAAAACCGGACAACGAAAATGATCCAAGCAGTACGAAAAAAAAAAAGAAGAAAAAAGAAAACAGAACCGCGAGAGGTAACGTAGGACATTCGTACTGGCGGATGCGCTTTGTTTGCAAAAATTCATAAAATGTAACACAGGTAAAAGGCGAAATTTTTCAGTAACCTATTTGAGCCGTCTCTACGAACACGAGGAGAAGTGTGTATGGAATAGCACACGCTCGATGTGTCAATGACATTAACATTATACAATTATCGTCCTGTTGCTCGAGATCTTTTTACGACTTTTCCATATTCTATGGTTGTGCTATTTCGGCGACTGAATGCTCAGTCCACGCAATTTCTGGCGACTCAGAGCTATAAGCCGCCAAACGAGCGAGAAGTCGCGAGTTGAGCGGCTGCGACAAGCTCGTTCGTCTGCGTCGATGATAATCGCAGATTATCGGCGAAATCCGCCGTCATCAATCAGGATCGTCTTCCCTCAACAACGGCACGATTTTTTGCTTTCGCACATTCACGCACGTCGGAGCGGACTTTGTCGTCGGGCATTCCGAGTCTCGGGAACACCGAAACGCGAGACTCAGAGATCCCATTCATTCGCAGATAATAGCAAAAACGAAGCAAAACGAGTTTTTTCAACAACGACAAAATTCTTACAGAGGTCTAATTGTATCATTGTAACACACCGTGTTGTACAATGTGTTCGTGGCTTCCTACCTCCCCCCCCCGAAGGTCGCATTGAAATTCCGCAGGAAAGCAGGGCGCGGGAGTAATCAAACGATCGCAAACGCAATATTCGGCGAGAATCGAAGAAGGTGATAAAGAACGGAGATCAGAGGCTGGTTGGTACGCTATAAAGGGGACAATTCGTTTCTGTTTCAGCGACTCGTTTACGATCCCCTCGTTTTACTTCGCGCGAGCTTCATTGGCGTGTAGCGTGGTACTTTCTTAGCCTGATCAGTGTGCGGTATTGGGCATCCCGCTCAACGTGGGTACAGCGGTAAGAATCGATTAGTCAGGGTGCGTGGTGTTGCGTGAACCATTACGTTACGCACCTGGTTCACACGGTAAGCCATGTGCCAGGCCGGCGAGTTCACGTATCCGTTCGTGTAGGTCCAGCGGTTGTAATCACCACCTGTCGAAAAGCATATGTAAAGTACACCGGGCATACATATATGTGTGTGCATGTAACGCGCTCTTCTGTCGTGCGCGAGAGACCTGTCACTCCGCTCGCTCAAAGTGATCTAGGGGACCTATAACACTCTCTTAGCGTAGCCAAGGTGAAAAGAAAGCACAGGGAACCAGGGTCGATCGGTGGTTCCTTTCGCGTAGCTATCACGTGTGCCGGGACACTCGTAGGAGGAATCTCGCCGCGAGAGATGAGGAAGAAAGACCGGGGGAAAGAGAGTCTTCGGGGACTTGGGCGAAAGAAACGCGATCTCGCTCGTTATCTCATCGCTGCCTAAGTAGCGTAAGGGTATCCTTGTACCCTTTGATCCTTTGGCGTGCGTGATCCATCTCCGTGCGCGGTTCATGACGTGCCGTTTCCGGACACGACAGACCCGGGCGATGCCATGTCGCGCTAACTCTGGAGTTTATGCACGTAGGAATTCATGATGTGTGCGAGGGTGCGACTTGCGTATAACAATAGCCATCTTCCCGCGCGCGCGTCGCTCTGAATCCGAATCGAACGACCGTGCGAGAACTTGAAGCTCGTCGGTCACAAAGGCGTGAACGACGTCGGATCGATGCGATGCGACGCGATCCGCGGCTACGAGAGGCGGGGAAACGGTGGTGTGACGATGTTGCACAGAAAACATACTGAGGTACAGGTGAGTAACACGTACTAGTGCACAAACACAGATGGTAGAGGGGATCGGGAAGTATACAACAAGTGCGTGAGAGACAAGTGCTAATATGTACGTGTGTGATGTGTGTGACGCGATGTGTGTTTGTTCCATGTAGGGCTATGATATGTGCGATATTACGATGATGACAGGGGTGAGAGAGAGAGAGAGAGAGAGAGAGAGAGAGAGAGAGAGAGAGAGAGAGAGAGAGAGAGAGAGAGAGAGAGAGAGAGAGAGAGAGAGAGAGAGAGAGAGAGAGAGAGAAAGAGACTGACGATGCACAGATGCAAGAACCAAGAGACGGGCGAGGGGAGCGTACCAATATCGAGTGTTACAGCGAATTCGAGTAAATGGAGCTGCGAGCATTGAATTTAAGGCCGCCGAAGGAAAGATCGCGGGAGTGGCCGTATATTCCGAAAGAGTATGTCCCTAATTACTGTGAGTGCATCATGCACATAGGTGATATATAATATGCAGATGCTAATGTAATATACACAGCTAATGGATCGGTCGCGTAATTGGGTTAATCGCCCGATACGCTTTGAGGAAATCGAGACGATCTTGCAAATTGCATGTGACTTCCGCGTCATGCGTCGTGCGAGTGCAGAGGCAGGTCGAGCCGTTGTTGAAATATCTGTTCACTTCTATTTTCCTTTCTTTTTTTTCTTTTTTTTTTCGCCGATTCACGCGCGCACATAAGTGTGACGATTATTGCTCGCATTGTATCACTTTGCTCGAGTGTCCTCGATCGAGTTCGCTGGCGCACGGATATTCATACACCAATGGAGACACAATGATACTAACGCATCAAAGGGCTTTTATTTGACTAATCGCCAAGGCCGTGCCTCTAGACATTAATGTAACTAGACTATGACAAGTGTGACCTCTCTGTGCCGAGAGAGAGAGACGAACCGTTTACGATCCATTCGCCGTTTACCGTGCAATCCTGCATCCTGATCAATAATTCGTGTGAAGCCGCGCGAGTTCGGCTGGCCGCGATGTAAAACGCGAAAATCCGCGGATCTACACGGATAACAAGTCGAGCGCGCATCGCGGAAAACTCTCTCAAAGATGGAGATGCATTCGTAGGCAAGAGGAAAAAGGCCAAAAAAGAAGAACCATCTCTAGCTCTCTTTAAAATCTCGAGAAACTCGAGTCCGAAACTTCGAGCACGACCGGGATAACAGTTATCGGCCGCTTATCACTTTTTTACTCACGTTCTCGTGTATATACTCCGTACTATAAATCAGGGATAACGGTTATTCGGCAATCGTTAAGACCATGGCCCGGCCAAGAATTCGGTAATAGCCATTCCGTCGATCTCTCTTCGGGCGATCCTGAGACGATTATCATATCTCACTCGGACTATAACACGTATACAGGATATACCGGAGAATCCGATCACCGCCGGAGTCTCGCGGTCCTAACTAACTATATATCTCGCGACGTAACTAATACAAACTGATCTGACCCGAAGCTACCCTAAGCCGCGCGAAGTAAATTTTAATAGGAATTCGGAAAATGTTCCAACGCGGTTTTCTCATGCTCGCACGTTATATCACTGGCCGGTCCTGAAAATTCGCCGGTTTATATCGTGCCCTCGTCGGACGAGATACAAGCGTTTCGCTTATGCGAAACGCATATTGCAATGGAGTCCCGACTTTCGAGCGAACGAAAGCCCTTCCTCTTCGCGAAAAGAAGCGATCACCTACGTTAAGACTGAGGACCGATCCGTTAATCGTCAAATCGCGGAACGAAGTAACGGCACATGCCATCGTTTATCGGCACTCAGCGTGGTCGTTCCTTTGCCGCTCTCGCACACTTGGACGCAGCACTTGCTCGCTATGCCAACTCTCATTCATCATAACGCACGGTGTAATCGTGTAATCGCATTAATTGTGCACGTTGCGATAACGGCGATATATTGCAAAACTCCCTCGATACGCCGATTACGCGATTTCACTTCGTTCGCAGAGTCACCGTTACTCCCGAATGTTATTGACGAATTATTGCTGCAATGAATTATTTTCACTACGAATACACCTTAAGGAGGAAGCAACTTTCACGACAGATCACAACGTATGTACCGAATAAGCTGGTACGCCGAGATGGGCAATAATAACGAAGCGTGATTGTGACTGGAAGCAGAATCTCAATCTCGCTGCGGCGAAAAAAAAGCTCGAGAGAAGAATTCCAACGTAAAGAGGAAACGTTTAATAAAAAACTAAACTTCATTCCTCGCTCATGATATCGACCAAGTTCACTCGAACTGCGGATGGTTCTCGAAATAATTCGCGGACCGTCGCGACCACGAGTTCGAGAGTCGTTCGATCGACGAGAAACGCAGCCACGTCGTCTCTGGGTGAGAGACCCATAAGACGCATGATCGTGAAAATCTCTAATAACTGCAAATGACGTCACGTCGAGCATGACGCGCTCGTAACAGTCGATGTCAAGTATGTGTGTGTGTGTGTGTGTGTGTGTGTATATCTCTTTCTCTCTCTTTCTCCTCCTTCCTCTCACACACTTGTCTCAATCATCTCTGCCTATGCGTATATTTTCACTTATCTACTAAAAAACGCCGAGACACACGCACGCACGCACGTGCGCGCGCGACACGTATATGTATATGTATGTATATGCGCGACGCGTGCACGCACACATCACAATTCACGTCGAGATTCGCGCCTCCACTGGTCACTAAAAGTAGCGCATGCGACGAACGTGGTATAAAAACTAGGCACAGTTACATGCTGAAAAACCAATGGGACTTTCTAACACGCCTCGCTCGAATCGAACTCGTAATTTTTCCTAGTTACACGTTTCTCTCCTACACGCACGGCGCACCTGTCGTACGCGTGTCCTATCGCCAAGATATATTCCTCAGGCGTTGTGCCGTCGTGATTCAAAGCGCAACAACGGAGCGCCCTAGTTTTCTTCGATCTTCCTCTTTCTCTCTCTCTCTCTCTCTCTCTCTCTCTCTTTCTCTCTTTCTATAATAAACGCCCAGCCCGAGGAAACTAATAATCGTGAGCGCGGCAAAAACGTATGCACACGTTACGTCGTATTAGCCTCGAACGGCGCGAATTCGCTGAATCCGCGAAAAGAAAAGCCGAGAGACGCTCTTCTCTTTCTTTCTTTTTCTCTCTCTCTCTCTCTCTCTCTCTCTCTCTCTCTCTCTCTCTCTCTCTACCTCCCTCTTTTCTTCGATCCCAGCGTGCTCTTCCTCTCGAGCAGCTCAATAATGGATAATAAAGTTTCGCGCGCTAACGACAGTCATGACTTAACTTAGATTAGCGGCCGGATCTCCCAGGAGTCTGAGCTGCGTGTATCTTGGATTACTTTGTGTTGCTAAGTGAATAAATTCACGGATTAATACGGACAAGGCTTAAGTTCACACATTAACGGAGATCTTAGTGGCCATCGGTTCCATTTATTGGTCCATAGCCGATATTCATGAACGAGCACTGTCCCTCTCTCTCTCTCTCTCTCTCTTTCTCTCTATTTCTTCATCATTTGTCGAGAATGAATTTCACGTGGAGTCCGACGCACACTCTCACCGGTTGCGTTTACTTATTAGTTAATTAATTAATTAATTTTCTTTCGTTATAACCGGCTTCTCTACGGGATGCGGTTGATCCTTAACGCGAGGTACGACCGCGCGAACGTCAACGAAAAAGCGCGAACCACATTTTACGTATCTACGTTGAGCAACTTTTCCCTCCGTTCTCCTGCCCTCTGCAACGCACACGCGAACCGAATCACGGCGAAATCATAGAGATCGTAGTTGTTTCAGAGACTCATTGTTCGGAATTGCGAAACAATCGTGCCGCGACACGATCGTATTTATTCCGCGTTTCTCGCTTCTCCACCGCCGACTCCGAGATCCTCCCCGCGGCAAACACCTTTCGCAATTGATTGTCCTGGTGAATTCAAGTCGCGCGACCGAATTTAGCGTCACTTTTGCAACGTCGAGATATTTATCTCATTTAATTATTTAACGGGTTGTATCTGGCGCAATACAACGAATACGTGCCGCGGGAGTATTGGGTGTGATCTTATGACGAAGTTACGTTGCGTTTCAAACGAAGAAAGAAGGAATTAAAACGCAAGGGAGAAGAAACGCGTCGCGTTCGATCGTTCGGTCGGATATTCGCACGATATCTCACGCGAGGAAAACAAATGCAACGACTCGACTGATTAAAGGGGGTTAAAAATGATTCGCGATTACGCGCTTCTTTTATTACACACGCTCTCTTCTTAAAATTACGATTATCTTCCGAAGTCCTACGTCGCTCTCCTTCAATTTCTATCTTATAGTGTCATATGTTATTTTATTACTAGGATATAACGCGTGCCGCGCGTAAACGGCCGTCGTCCTCGTCAACGAGTCATCGCGCGCGTCGTTCGCGATAGTAAGATATTCGTCTCCGAGTTATATATGAGTATTACTCGTCTACGGGGTAGTCAAAGGGAGTCATCTCTATTGTGACAATAATATCAAAGTAAACCAAATCTCTAAAACGTGTAACAAACGTATTCGTATCCCTAACGATATTATGCTAGATTCCTCGCACAGATTTTGATCATTCGCTTGTGGACTGAAGCCAACCCGGAACAGAGACGAGTCGTCCGTTGTCTTATGTTCATTCTCTTTCTCTCCCCCCTCTCTTCTTTCTCTCTCTTTCTCAGCCGTCATTGATATCTTCCATCCAACGTACCCGTATAAACTCTCGATCCCAATTACCGTACGACTACTGAGAGAGATCGCCCTCGTCGTCTAAGGAACGAGATCATTCTTGCCTACTTACAAAGGCCAGGCCGAGTCGTCGGTCCGTTCGCGAACCCCTTTGGTGATCTTCGTTCCGTGCAGCGGATAATATAAGTCGAGAGTGCGTCGGCACGTGGCTGATCGCGCGCGTTTACTCGCTTGTTTGTTCGACGAAGAACGGCGTCGTGAGTCTATCAATTCTAAATGTGCGCTCAATTCCACGCGACTGGAAAGCCTCCCTACGAGTTCTCCCTCTATTAGTTCTCGAGCTCTCACTCTCTCTTTCACGAGCGTTTATATTTAACGTCGCTCGTCGACATTGTGTCAACGCTGCTGGCGACGTCGTTCCCTCTCGTTCTTCGTCTCGGACATCTCGTCGTCGTCCTCATCGTCATCCACATCGAGACTCTGACCCTCCGTTAAGAGAGGCGGCGGTATGGTCGCCACGTCGAAGCTAGAATCCGTGCTGGAGATTATATGACCGTCTTTGATCTCGAGGTCGACGGCTACCCGGTGGCGTCTCTTAATGTTCTGCTGCCGTTTCCGGCGGAAGGCCCGCTGACCTCGGTCAGGTGTGTGCGCCGGGCTGTCCATGCTCGAGGAGGTGTCACCCTCGCTTTGTGGGCTGCGACTCGACGAGTACGGCATCGTCTTCGTTCTAATCTGCGTTCTGATCTGCATAGGCGGACTGGACGTGGTCGACTCGCCGCTTAAGCTCGTCGTGGAGTAATACGGGGTCGATTTCGCTCGGATGGGCACGACGACCGGTCGCTCAGTCGATCTTGTGCCTTGATACTTGCCCGACTCGTGCGGGCTCGGTTCTGAGAAGCCACGGTCAAACTTGCTTACGACCCTCCTCGCCGGCTTTGTCGTCTCCGGCATGTTCTTCCGCTCCTCGGAGGACCAGTCGTCTTCTGCCATTCTCGACTGCAGCGTGAGATCCGCGTACTTCTCGTGCATATCCTCCGAGCTGTCGCCGCGACCCACCTCCATCCGTACTTTGTCGCTACTGGAGTACTTCATGGCGGGCACATTGTCGTACAACTGATCCTCCTCGTCCTCCTCGGGTATCGGTAGCGCCGTGTCGTCCACGCAAATGGTCTCCTCGTCTGGGACCATTTGGAAGTCGTCGTCGTCGTCGTCATCGTCGATGGCCTCGTCGTATTCATTCCGCAGGGTGATGCGAGGTGGCGAGATGTCGGTATACTCCGGGTAGGCGGCCTGCTGCTCGTCGTCGTAGCGGCGCATTCGACGGTGCTCGTCGAACTGGCTCTCGATGAACCGCCGTGCCTCGTCGAATTCGTCGCTGTGCGCGCGAACTTGCCGTGCGAGATCGTCGTCCTCGAACGGCTCCGAGTCCGGCGAAACCTCGTGCTGCGTGGCCTCGGCCGCGGCAGCGGCAGCTTCGTTCTCAAAGTGACGTAACGAGGACGTGGCCGTTGCTGGAGGAGAAGGCAGCGGCGGTGAGAGCGGCAGTGGGAACGACGACGGGGACGGTGGTGACGGAAGGGAGGAACTATCGGCGGTCTGACACTTGGAGTTTGGCCTCATGCTCGTCGCGCTCTTGTCGGACGTCGTGGTGTCGCTTTGACTCTTGTCCGCGGCCATCGTCGAGTAGTATTGCTGCGGTATCACCGTCGTGCTGCCCGACCAGTCGGAGATCGAGGCGCCGAGTTCCGCCAATGAATTGTCGTCGGACTTGGTACCGGAGTATTGGCAGAATTGGCGCACGGTGTTGTTCGAGCTGGACCACTCGGACATCGACAGGCCCATCGACGTGTCCTCGCTGTGCGATGAGCCGGTTATGTACGAATTCGATTTCGGTTTCACCGCTATCTTAACCGTACCGTCGACCGTCGCGGAGGTCGAACTTTGTCCGTCCTCCAGGAGGGTCGAGTGAAGGTCATCGTGCAGAGTTCTGTTCTCGTCGCTGGAGTCGCTGTCTTGCTCCGCGTGAACGGGTGTTTCAGTGCTGTCCGTCACAGTGACCTTGACCGCCTCTTCCGGCTTGATTTCCATGTAAAACGTCTCCACGTGGCTCACCACTGGCGTGTCGAATACGGGAGAGCTCGGCGGCGACGGCCAGTCCTCGGAGCTCTGCAGCTGCAGCCGCGACCGCCTGTTCGCTCGCGGCGACTTAGAGTCGTCATCTTGCGCGCCGACCACGTCTATAGGGATATCCGGTAATTCAGAGGACGTTCTGCGGTCGTCGGAAACAGATGGTAACGCCGTGCCGGACGGCGGATCCGACGACAAGGACGGCTGATGATCGCTCGATATCAGAGACTCGTCGTCAAGGCTCGGCGACCTTGAGCTGGGCTTGAAAGAATCTTCCAGGTCGCTCTTGTCTTGTTCCGATGTAGTCGATCGCTCGGATATCCTGGACAACGTGCGCGAGAGTGAGAAAGCGCCGTAGTTGGCTAATATCTCAGGTCCAATGGGATAGATGAAGGTACCAGGGAAATCCGCCAAGTCCTCTTGGAAACTGTCCTCGTTTTGCCCGTTGCTGTCCTCGCTCTGTGACTGCTGCGCGTTATTCTCGTCCTGAGGCGCCCAACCTTCTTCCAGGCTAGAGCTACCAGAACTCTCGAGCGGGAACGATTTCCACGTGGAACTCATCTCCTGCTTCAGGGGAGGCTGCGAGCCATTGTTAATGTCATCCTCCAGAGAACCACTGTTACGGGCGCCTTCGATCATGGCGATCTCCCGGCGATCTATTATCGGTTGTATTTGCCCGATTCCCAATGGCCGTGCAATAGAACACGAACTGGAGTCCGGGTCTTCTCTGTCCGGCGTCCAAGTATTGGTCTCTTCACTTCTCGAGCGTTCGGTGCTCAGTCTGAGCTTTCTGTCGATGGATAAGCGATTGGCGTCTGCAATCTCCGCGACCTCCTTGGCCGGCTCATCCTCGGGCAGATCTTCCGCAGTCTCTTCGTCTTCCCTTCTCATTTCTAGATACTCAGGCGTTAACTCCACCTCGACCAACGTTTTCTCGTCCATCTTATCGACACCGTAGTCGGGTGAGCTCAGCTCGCTGTCCACACCTCGCATCTGCACCTGCGTATCGAGCGCGTCGAGCGTGTCCTCGCTCGTGTCGAGAGAATCGAGTCGTTTATTCTCCTCCTCTTCCCGCTCGTCGATCTCTTGCTCTCGTGCTATCTCTTGCTCCTCCTCCTCCTCTTCTTCCTCCTCCTCCTCCTCCTCCTCCTCCTCCTCCGGCTTTGCTTCGTCATCGGAGCATTCTTCGATAGATATTTGTATCGGCGATCTCACCATGTCTGGAGGATCGTCCTGATCGTACAGTCTCGGGAAGCGCTCTTCGTTTTCTCTGACTGCACTTATAGTCACATCTGGAACGTCGTCCCTCTCGGGCGAGCCTCTTGAGTCCTCGGACTTGATAAGAGTAAGTTGTACTTCCGAGCGAATTGTAGCCTTCGTCGTCTCGTCGACCTTCGTATCGTTCTCTTCCCCGACTTGACTTTCGACAGCAGTCGGCAGTTCGCTTTGTTTCTGCTTGCAGGTAAGCACTTCCGCGCTGACATTTTTCATGGATATCATCGAGACCGCCGGCTTGTCTTTATCCGGCCAAACTTCTCTCGGCATATCAGTCTTCAGTGCAGAACTCTCCTGGCAGACTTCCTGCTCCGCACTCGATTCGACGGAACTTTGGTCGATGAACTTCGTCGCCTCGTCGACCTTGACGCTCTCCGTGATCTTCAGCGACTGTGCTTCGTTTCCGTTCATGTAACCCATGAACGGCATTTTCTCCTGCTCGTAAGGTATCATATCGATGTTGGGCACGATCTCGTTGCACTCGGTCAACGGCGACTCCAAGTACTGTGCCGAAGTCTCAGTGACGGACAAAGAGTCGGTGCATATCTCCGGGATGGTGGTATGATCGGTGCTGTCGGACTTGTGATTCGGGGAGGCCTCCATCTGCATCGATTGCACTTTCGACACCGCACTCGCACCTTGCGCGATCTCATTCTCGGCAGCATCCTCCATGTTCTCCGACACGTCCACTGTGTCGTCTTTACTGGAGAACGCGTTTGCTGGCGGCAGTCGGTGCACGGAGATCACCGCGGCGTCCAGAGATTTAGCACGTCGTTGAGAGGTGGGCGACTGCGTGGCACCTTGACGCTGAAGCGCGCCGATGGCGCTACCCTCGGAGAGGCCAAGACGCGCACGAGCGAACAATATCGGTGTCTGGCCCGGCTTACGTAACACCAACGGAGACTGGCTTAGATCTTGAGCGAGCGCTGTTTTCTTCACGCTGTCCTTCGACGGTTCTTTGCTCGGCTCCTTGGTAGATTCCTTAGCTGACTCCTTGACCGGCTCTTTGAGCAATTCCTTGGATCCGTCAATTGCTACGACCTGTTTAACGTCCACCGGCTGATCGATCACCACGTCAGGCTTGACGCACGGTTTAGAATCTTTCTCCTGTTTAAGTTGCTTCGACTCGGCAGCGATGTTCTCGGTGCTCGGTTCCGACGGCTTCATTGTCGCTTTGGCGCCACGTGGCGCTTTTAAGTCCTGCTTCGATACCGTGTCCTTCGCTGCAGCCGGTTTAGCTTCGACCTTTGAATCCACCTTAACGGCAGCTTTAGAGGCGATGGTTCTCTTTGGAGATATTTTTTCGACCGAGTCCTTTTTCTCCGTGCTTCCCAGGCTCTTTGATATCCCCAGTGACTTTGGTCTGGATTTCTCGGACTTCACCGCGCCTTTGATCAAATCGTCATCGACCGAAGCGGATTTCGCGCGAGTGTTCTTCGCGTCATCCCTCTCCTCCTTTGACGTTGAAAACGGCTTGTCGGACAGTCTGGTTACGGATTTCGACCTACCTTTCTGAACGATGCTGATCTCTGGCGCCACGTCAGTTGAGTCAATTATTATAATTTCTTGTGGCATTTCACCGAGCTTCAATTTCGACTTGTCGATCCTTGCCGCCGTGGCACGCGATTCCTTCGATATGGCCTTCTTCAGCGGTGGCTTGTCGCCCTCCAGCGATTTCGATTGTTTCTTGAAGTCTTTCTTCGGTTCGGATTTTACCTTCTTCACTCTCTTGGGGGAAACGTCTTGCACGAAATGTTTGTTCTCCATCTCCGGTGAGAGCAGAGTGTCGATCGGTGCCTTCTCTTCCGCCAGCGACAGGGACTTCGATCTCAACGGTTCCGCGTGCGGTCTCAGCATGAAGGGAACGAATTCAGGAACTTTAAGGCTATCCAATTCTAAAGCAGGTTTCACAGGCACTTCGTCCAAAGGCAGGTCGGCGACTGGATCCACGAAATCGTCGAATCCCGTGTCGATGATCTTGGGCCTCGAGATCTTCGTGGCGGAATTTCTACTGACTTCCGAAAATCTCGATTCTATCCTCTCCAAGATACGCTTCGTCTTCTCAGGAATGCTCGGCTTCTCCAACGTCTTCGGCTTCTCCGGGATCGGCGGCTTCTCCGCCGTGATTTCCGTCTTAATCGGGGCCGAGATATGAACCTCAGCTACCACAGACTGTACATTGTCCTGCTTCCGGTCATCGTCGGACGTGGACAAGTCGTCGACGGTTTGTTTCGGTGAGTAGATTGGTTCTCTGACAATCTGTTCGACGTTTTTCACTTGGTCAGCAGCCCCGGTGAGTGCAATCTTCTCCAGATCCCCCGGCATTTCAACAGCGGGTATTTCGGGCAACGGTATCTTCTCGATACTGTCCTGTTTTTCTAAATTGTCATCCGGCGTCTTTAGACTGTCTTTCTCGACTTTCGCGCGACGCTCGAGATTTTGCTTAATCTCCATACCTACGATGTCGGCGAAATTCAAAGCGGCCTTCAGCTTCGTGTCCATCGCCGTCTTCGCGACACTAGTGGGACTTCTCGGCGCGCCGTCCGTAGATTTTTTCTTCTGTATGACGGAGACGATGGTCACGTTAGGATCAGTCGGTGATTTTTTAGGCGAGCGTTTCTCCAGCGCCGAGATAATGGTGACATTCGCCTCCACCGGCGACAGTTTCGACGGTTTCTTGTCCAGACTCGAGGATTTCTTGCACATGTAATCCTCGATGATAACCTCTGTTCGGTTTCGGTCTAACGAGCCGCCTTTCTGCGACAGTTTATCGGCAAGCTGAGTCTTTGCGCTCGCCTTGGAGGGGCTTCGATTGGTGGGTGATAAACTACAAACGATACTCTTCGGATCAGTGGGCGAGAGCTTCGACGTTGGACTTAAAATACTCTTCGGCTTGTCCGAGGGACTCAAGATAGATTTCGGCCTCGTGGTGGTAGCCGCGATGCTCTTCGGCTTATCCGGAGACACTTTATTGCTAGTAGCTTTATCTATCGAAGAGAGCTTGGTTAAATCAAAGTACGCGATATCAGTCACCAATTTCAGCGGCAGCTTCGGCAGGTCCTTGACGATGCTCTTCACATTCTTCGAGGTCTTGCTGCTGTCCGACTCGGACTTTTCGTCGGACGCGGTGCCGTTCATCACGTGTCTCTTGTGCAGCGTGTACGGGATGTCGACGTTCGCCTTCTGAATGGCCGCGCTGTCCGAGAACGGCTCCTCGTCGCCGGAATCAGCCGGGGTCAGGTCAATAGACTTCTGGTGCATGAGCATATGTCGTTTGCTGTTGGAGCCTAATCTCTGCCGCGCGGGATTCGGATCGCTCTTGGTGCGTTCTACCGGTACGTGCCCAGGCAAGGCAGTCTCGTCGAAGCCGAGGACGACGCCGCCGACGACCTTCGGCTCGTACTCGGCAAACACGGTCTTGGGCTTGAAAACTTCCACCTCGTGCGGCACCCCGATGACCGTCTCCGTGCGAGACTCGATCGACAGCTTCGCCTGGCGTTCGCGCTCGCGCCTCTCGTCGTCTTTCCGCGCCTTCTCCAGACTCTTCCAGTCGTCGCGTTCTCGCGGCTTCTCCTCCGACTTGCCTCTCTCGGGCTTACTCCTGACTCTCTTCTGATCCTTGTGTTCTGTTCTCTCGATGTTCTTCCTGCGCTCCACACTGTCGAAATCCAGGCATTCGAGACTCCTGCCCTCCCGCGATTCTAAGCGGCCCAGGTACTTCCGCTCGCGCGAGTCCAGCTTCTCCAGGCTCTTCCGCTCGGCGCTCCTCGACTCGACCTTTCTCTCGTAACTTCGGTCTCTCTGCTCGTAGCGCTCCAGCGATTTCAAGCGCTCGATCGCACGCGGATCAAAGTCAAAGGTCGACTTTTGCGAGTCCAGCCTCTCTATGCTCATTCTCCGTTGTTCCTTCGGGGTGAGCCGCTCAAACGGGCTTCTGTTGCCCGAATCGAAGCGCTCCAAAGTGTGTCTCTGGTCGTAGTCGATGGAGGCCGCCCTGCTCTTTCTCGACTCTCGAGAATCGATTCGCTCGATGCTCCGTTCCCTACGCTCCCGCGAATCCGAATGCCGATAATTGTTTTTCTCCTTAGGACTTCTTAGGTGCTCCGTGCTGCTGCGTAAGCCTTGAGAATCTAGACGATCGACGCTCTTGCCACGCATTTCGTACAAATCATTGTAATAAAAGGCACTCTTCTCCTTCGAATCTAGATGCTCGTAGCTCCTCTCGCGCACGTCGAGTCGCTCGATGCTCCTACGCAACTCACGCATGTCGATCCGGTCTATGCTACGACGACCGTGGCCGTCCGACTTGCGCGACTCGCGCGAATCCAGCCGATCCATCGAACGACGCTCTCGAGAATCGTTCTTGTCTATTCGCCGGCAATCCCTCGAGTAATCCCTCTCAACTCGCTTTCGCTCTTTCTCCTGCATCTTTGAAAAGACTTTCTCGACCTTGACGTCTACCACATCCCGCGACTTTCTGTCCCTAGACTTGTGCCCCCGACCTAAGCTACCTGTCTCAACGTACAACCGCGGCGCGTGATCCTCCAAGCTAGCGATACTACGTGCTCTGGTCGTCCTACCTCTCGCGTTTTGATCGAAGGTCGTTCTACTACCGCTACTACCGTCCACCGGGCTCAGGTCATCATCTATTCGCGACTTGGGACGCATGATACCCTCGTCCCGCAGGACCTCCGAGTCTACATGGGTGATCTTGTACTTGGGCTTGAGGTTCTTTAGCTCATTCAGGACAGAAACCTTTTGCTTCTGCACCTGCAGGATAACGGGATCCTTCCTGGCGGAATCCTGATGCGGAATGGCCGTCTTAGACGGCTGTTCCACGGAATTGGCGTGTCGCGTCTCGAACTTGCGTTCTATCTGCGTGCTCGACCGTTGTATCCTGGACTCGGTGATAATGTAATCACCGTCCGGCTTGGATACAGCTGAGTACCGATCGATGGACTTGGTTCTAGCGTTCTTAAGATCAGTGAGCGCGGACTTGTATTGCTGTTTCTCGGTGGGCTTCGACGATCTGTGCTTGACGAAGGAATCGGTCTCGGAGTCCATTTGGAACATCTCGTGCTCGATCCCTTCGTCACTCTGATCGGATATTGGTTCGTGCTCGTCGTGCGGGCTAGAATACGACTCCGGATATTCGAATTCATGCTCGCGTTCTAAAAGCTCGTAAGAATCGTGCGAGAGATCGTCGTGAGACAGATCTCCGGCGGGACCCGATTCCTCATGACCCGATTCGGTAGACAACGACGACGTTCCCGGGTAGGAACTGCTGTAGACTCGCTCGGGGACAGAATCGTGATCTAAGGAGGGTAATTTCGAACTAGCAGCGCTATACGAACGATTACTCTCGTCGTAACGTGTCACGGGGTTATCTAGTTCACCCTGGGAGGGCAATTGGAATGGCTCTAACAGAGGCTCCGCGGTGACCTTGTCGTCCCGCGGTCGCGCTTTACCGGAATCCTCGAAACTAGAAGCATATAGCTCGCGACAACTAGCCGACCGTTGCCAGGGGTGTCTGGGCAGAGGTCGTGGTGGTGGGAATTCAGGGGGACTGCTGTTAGAGGGGCTGATACGACCTGTTGATGAAATCCGTTGTTGACTGGTAGCATGCATCTGCCGCGGTGCTGGGACCTGGCTGGGGGTAGCTGGCGAATGGACGTCGATAGAGGTGAGCGTCCGAAATGACGTAGCTGTGTCTTCTCGACGGTGAATCGTCCCGCCCATCGAGACACTCGTCACAGTCGTCGGAGAATCCAGTGTCATCGAGCCGCATGACAGAGACAGAGCTGGGGTTGCCAGGGCTGAAAAGATCCGTATCGTGCGACGTAAATATAACCTTGCCCGACTAACATGCGCGCCGTGTACGGAAGTTTAGCACACGCAATCCTCATGCGACTATGCTTCTGTCATTTACACACGTTGCGTATATGTTGATTGTACCATTTTCAATATCTCATTGTTGCCGGCGCATGGCGGAACAAACCTCCGGAAAAATACCGCATGACCTTGCGTGCGTTGCCAATTGTTTACTCCACGATTATTTTATAGATACACGTGTTTACACTGTCGTTAAATGCTGCCGGTGATGTTCTTACGCGTTATTTAAATAACGACTATTATTAGTGAATCAATCAAGGTTAATGTATGCTTATTTCATGATTAAACATTATAAACGTATATGCATATAGACTTTCTCGGCGAACTCTCCCCCCCGTGATATCGAAACTGACACTGTATTTAGTATTGCGTATCGAAATGATGCGGATATTGCAAATTTCAATTGGATTTCACAAATCGTGAACACACATTTGAACGATCATCTCGATACAATTGATATCTTGGCAAACTGTACGATCGTCGCATTCGCAGGTCCAAATATTTCAAAATCCGTTTCATATCCGTTGCAATCTTCACATATATACACACACCTCATAAACACAAGAAACCTCACGCATAAAAAATCCGCTTAAAAACAATCTCTATTTAAGATACGCTATTCTACTCTACAGTTACAATACTTCAGTTATGATACAGTGAAAAAAAAATGAGGCTAGAAACAGGTGGACAAAAATAGAGAGCCAAAGGGCGGAGAAATTAAAAATAAAGCGTTTGTTGTGGAGGTTGGTGTCGGTCATGGTACATACCAGGATCGCCGAGGGGCAGGAGGGGGTGGGCAGAGATGCTGGAGCTGCCCATAAGGGAGCTGCTTGGAGTGGCCCCACGATAGCCTCCCCCCTCCGAGCCCTGCAATGCCCTACCACCGCTAGTCTGCCGGAACGAATTGGACCTGCGAGCAAGAGAGAGTCAAGTTCAGCATCAGACTTAGGCTATCAAATGCCAAGCCTGTTCGGAACCAACTTATCCCTTTCTTCTCTTTTTTTTGTAATTCTTTTTCTTAACGATCAATAAGTAACAAAGAAAAAAAAATACCTTCTCGATTAATCGACGGTATGACGCAAGGAATTGCGCGGGAAATATCGATCTTCTTACTAACCCACGTATTAAAGTACGATACAATAAACAAAAATAGATCACACTTCTGATACGATACACGGTCAACACCGCCATTTCAAGCTGATTTTCGTTGTAGATGTTAAAATGTTTTCACTGAAAAATTGATCAATCGTTGTTGCATATATAATGTATCTTATATTTAATGATGACATTACATTCTATGTCTTGATCTATAAAAATATAAAGAAATGAAAATATCATATCTTTAATGCTCGAATATGTCAATTGCTAATTAACTATATATGTATTGCTAGCAAATCATTATGGGACACGTATTGGATATCGTAAGTGCAGAGGAAAAACTGCGTACTACAATTGAATAAATTTAGGAACAACAGAAAGACAGCCATCATATTTTTAATGAAGTACAAAGTTGTAACACGTGAGAAGAGCTGTCCCTTCGTCTTACAAACACCATAAGTAGGATATATCTTAAAAACATTAATACAAAAATTTTTATATTAAAACATTTGCGCGTTAGCAAATAGCCATACGTGCATTAATTATGTGAAATATAAGAAAAATATCTGGCGTGTCCAAAAGCATAAATAAATACAAATAAGAGTGCATTTTAAAAAGAAATGTATATCTAATGTCACTCTTAAACCTTAAATGCAATGCAACTTTTACGATCATATATTATATCTCATTATCATATATTCATAAATTAAGATTTGTGCCAAATCTATTTTCTGTACATTTTATACAATTGTAGTTAATTATACAATTTTGAGATTAAAATCAAGATAGGATATAGAAACAGTCGATACTGTGCATAATCAATGTACACAGACGTTTCCAACAAAAGTGTCAACGTATTTGTATATATTAAAAATCTGACTACTTTATGGCTTATAACAAAAAAAAAAAAAAAAAAAAACGAAAAGGAAAAAATATTCAGTAATATCATACACGCGTATATTAATCTTTTTGTCAGGTGATATATTTTGACCATATTTATACAGGTGTTTCTCAACCGTGCATCGCACAGCGAATGGAAATCTGCCAGCAGTATGTACAACAATTTTTGTTATTCTTTTTCAAATATATTATAATAATAGACTATCTTCTATTTTTTAGAACTGTCTACTGTCTATGGACAAATATCTTGTTGGATAGAACTGTTAAGGGCAGTGAAGTATGGTACTTTGTTGTGTATTAATTAGATACAACAATAAATAATTAGTGATCACGCTATTGAGAGAGGGTACACTGATCATTCGGGTTTATCGTGCCTGATGGTGAGCCTGACTCCCCGCCACCCCTGTCCGAGCAGGCAACACTGACAAACGGAAATATAAAAACGGACATAGTGAACAATTTCCGCTACGGAAATTGGAAGTTTGGATAATGTATAAATACCGACTTGTATCCCGGCAAAAGCAAGACCGTGCCACCTCCTATCTTACCCACAAAATTAGTGCGTTCATCAATAAAAAACCTCAATAGTACAAACCAACATTAAGGAAACAGTACGGAATGATCTGCATGCACTATCTACATGTTACATGGGTATCCAAGAACTTTCTTAATTATTCAACGGCCTATATCAACATTTTAAATCAACTTACCTTTGAAACGTTTGCCTCTTTACATAATTATCCCGAACAAATTCGACGATTTGTTTCTGCGTTTTGCCGCTATACCTGGTAATATGTGAAAATACAAAACACAATAGAAATATTTCTTTTCGTGCCAGATCGGCTAGTCGGTTTAGACATATTCAAACTACCATATATATACATATATTTTTTTTTCTTTTTTCTAATAAACTTATAATTGTATTTAAAAAATTAAATAATGAGATTATTAATTTTTAAATAATGGGATTATTAATTAAATAATGAATTATTCAGAAAATATAATTAAAAGAAAATGTAGATTTCTTATATAACAAGAGTAATATTCTTGAAGATAACTTGACATACCTAAACGATGATCCACGACTCAGAACTCTGGTCTTCTGCCTTACGACTCTTTTAACTACAGAACAACGAAAGAAACCGTGATTTTCTACGCATTTTTTCCAAAAGTTTTTACACTCATTACGTCCCTCAAAGAAAAATTCGACTGTATCCTTGTAATAACCCTATGGATAAAAAAGGAAATACACTGTTATTGGAAAAAGAGACAGTTGTTTTATCAATAGAATATTCTATAATAGTACACTGATATAAAAAATTAGATATAATATAGGTACTTACATAACCCTCAGGATGTAATTTGATTAAAAAACGTTTCCGTTTGAAACTGATTTTTCTGATTTTGGCCCAACTGAATGTATTTATTTTATTATAATTTTGAAATACCACGATCCCCATATGTGCCACTGCTAGATTCAGTGGAACATTTTCATGATCCTAATGTAAAAAAAAAAAAAAAAAAGAAAAGATAAATATACCTAATATATGTGCAATGTAAATAAGACACACGAAAAGCATCTTATTATGCTCACCTTAGCTGGATGCATTTTCATTCCATATAGTTCGCAACGTCGAGCTGTCTCTAAAAGATTAAGATCTGCCTCTGCAGGAGATTGACCTCTGTTGAAAAGAAAAAAAAGAAAAAATAAACAAGAGACAGATCTAATATTAGCAGAGTATCACTAATAAAGCATGGTATATGTCTCTTACGCATGTTTCTTATGATTCTCCATAATACGTCGTTCCAACTCTTGATCTTGATGAGGCACAAATTTATATGTTGATAAATACGTATGATCTGGATAGTCTTCTATCACATAGTCTCCGCATTCAGCTAAGAAATAGAATATAGCGGTCATACATAAATAAGTAATTTATATAGAAAATTTGAGAGAGGGAGAGAGAGAATATAAAAATAAAAATGTAATTACCCTGTACGATATAACTAGCCATCAATGCTGCTGTGTTATCATTGCATTGCAGTAAACCTTGAGCTAAATCCCGTTTGATTTGTAGACAGAATAAATATCTTGTAAACTCCTCCTCGAGTTGTGCAGGATCTGGCGTATAAAATTTAACACAGAACCTCAATAGAGGATCAATTAGAGACAAACCAACTTGTCTACACACTGGTTTTTCCAAATCCAACCAATACTGTAAATAATACGAGTTTTAATTGCATCGTTCGTCAGAAAACATTTAAAGTTTGTATGAAAAGTCTTACTCTTGTTAAATTCGGTTCTTGATACTCAAGACCAAAGTAATCCGCTTCTAAAAGATGCAATTGTTTACAAACTTGATCAAACAACACTCTACCTAGTGCCTTGGCCTGAAATTTTTAAACAGAAAGAATTTTACTGTGTAATACGATTCATATAAATTTGGATAATGTCAAGACGTTAAATAATAGAAATCTCAAATATCCATTGTACTTTATAAACAATTTAATAATTTTAATATACCGTGAATATCTTTAACATGGTCGTACATTCATCTAACGATACACGCAAAATTGCATAAAAATCTGATAAATTCTGTTCACACAAAATTGATCAACTAGAATGCGTTCGGAGAAACCCTATCAGCGCTATGTAGTGTTACAGGCTAGTCGCATAACTAGATGGTAGCGCTAACAAATGCTATCATGATATCACTAATAGTAGTATATGATAACATTATTCCTTTCATCATACTGTATCGATACCTTTAGCGTTATAAACACCGTAAACATCCAAAACGTTGTGAATTGTACATTTGTCACTGTATACAATTGTTAAATGGTATTGGTACGTCCTATTTATTATTTTATTATTATTCTTGTACGTAACGGGGGCAAAGTTATACATTTATATAAATCTTCAGAATGTTAAAACTGAAGACTGTTTAAACTGTGGAAGCAACACTATAACGCAATAATGCTAACGCTACGTTACTGTTGATCGTAAAATTCGTCATCACTATTGCACTATTAACGAATAGTTTTGGTAGCGTTTGTGTAACGCTAATAATGTCTTCCCGAGCACACCTCTAGAATCACGTAACAGTAAAGAAAAAAATACGCGTCAAACTAATAATTTCTTTAATGTAAAGTTAAAATGTTGGAACAAAATTATTTTCTAAAGGAATAAGTAACACGTTGCAAGCATTGTAAATAAATAATCAATAAATGAGTATATATATTTTTCACATACAGGGATCCCCCATTTAATATACTACATGCTCCAATAGCTCATTCTTCTGGAAGTATATGCGCGCACTATACAGCATATATAGTAAGCACTTTGCTACGCAATATAAAAATACATAATATTATAAGACGATAAATTTTTAAATCTGAATAATAAAATATTTCAATTGCTAGGACTCGTTCAAAAATCTTCCGAAGACATCTTTTGAAGATATTTATCCGACGCATTAATTCCACTGGATGCAAATACTCAATGGGAGTACTATGTGCGGAGAAAATTACAAGTAAACGTTTTCTTGGATTTCGTAATGACATAAAAGGGGACATAAAGGCGAAGATCTTATACATCAAAATTCTAAGTTAAACGGTTTCACGGAGAAGATTCTAAGAGGCTTTGTAATCAATGACTCTTGACCTGGATGCATCAAGTAAATAGTTTAACATACATGCCTACACAGCATGTATAAGATAGTCGAACTAAAACAAGTACAGACCTCTTTTTCGTTATATAAAAATTGAAAACGATTATGAATAAAAAATTCAGGTCATATAAGAGTGACGTTTCAAGACAAATATGTACAATACATGTACATGCTTTACTGAGATTAGATAATAGACATCAAATTAGATACCGTCAAGTACGAGAATTTAAATTAAACTATTCATAATAGCATTTAAGCACGCACAGAGATGCATAATATGTAACTCCATGATAGTCAATGCAATAATAGAGGAACACGTTCTACTGCGCTGTATAGCGTACAATTATAAAGGCACAATAAGATATTCAGGCGTCATTCAATGCCATTCTAGGACGTTTATTCTCATAATCTCCATAGGGTGCAAATAGTTGTCCTTGCAGAAAACGAAAACGTTAAAAATTTCTATGCACATGCACGCATTATTATTACTACTATTATTAACTACTGCAAACTAAGTACAAGACGGTTATTCGATAATTAAAAAGAAAATATTTTTTACCTGCACTTGAAACATTGTAATACTATCATCCAACATCTGTACACGTACTGCGAGCATTTTTCCAGCTTTCCGCGGTGTTGTTGGAGGTGTTCTACTACCTCCATCCACACCAGCTGGTGTAGAATGACTATGAGGCATCTTTGTTCCCTTCATGCCAAAACCTTCTATATCATTCATTTTCGGTCATCTATTGTTTTATGAAGCAACTGTTATGTATTTCTCTCAAAAAGAGTTCGATCGATAAATCCGTATTATGTCATCATCTGTAATAAACAGGCATTATCATATCGCATATCGCACAGCAATAATTAATGATAACTCATTTCAGGAAGTTATAAACACTCGTATTATATCCGCGATGGAAAACTTTCGAAACTACTTCTTCATATCGCGCAATATCGGATGATCGTCGAATAAATTAGTAAATCAAAAACACAGAAGGCTATGTATTTCAGAAGAGATTACAATCGAAGTGTACGAAAGCAAAACTCACGTTCCTCAATTTTCTCGACCCTGAGTCGGGAGTACAGGTTTAACTAAAATTTCGCATGTCCCTTCCGGACAAGAATGTGTAATAGCGAAACCAATATCTGACACTGCTAATTCAAGTTTGAAATGAGCGAAGATGGTGCACGAGGGGGGGGGGGAAGGAGGACTACCGTGGCATTTTATCTTCCAAAGTGGAGCACGTGAGTTTCGCTTAAACTCTGGCCGCACCGGCGACCGTGTGTGTCTCTTTTGAAACAACAATGATTCATCCTTACGAGACGCTCGCGCGCCGAATGCGTCGGACAACGTACTTGGAGCGGAACATTCGAGCGAAACACGCACGGGGTAACGACGTCTATCTCTCGCGGAGTGACGTGTTTACATAATGCGCCGTGACGAGATATAAGTCACGCGAGGATTCTCCGTTCCTGCTGCTTCCTCGAGAGCGCCGTTTCGTCCGCTAGATTCGTCGTTAAGTTCCGGCTTGAATTTTGCGCGTCGCATCTCGCGCTCACGAAGAATTGCGAAGACGCGCCGCCGCCGCCGTCGTCGTTGTTGTCGACTGCTCGCTCGCTCGAGCGTCTCGTCTCGTCCGCGATATTAATCCTGATCGTCCAAGTGAGAGAGCGAGAACGCACGCCGGGAAGATGACCAAGGCTACGCTAAACGAAGCGATTGGCCAGTCGATTGACTCCGAACAAAAGGGTTGAAAAACGCCATGCCGACTGACGTAAGGTCGGAGGAGTAGGGGACGGGAAGGGATAATAGTGCATTAACGTGCACGCGCTCGCTATCTGCCTGCACGCGTCACACGCCTGCACTTCATCCATATGTGCGTGGTCGTCGTATAATTGCGAGTTCCTCGCGAGCGTACGAGCAGCGTACCGAAAATGGAAGGCGACGCTCACAGGAGTTAGGTAGGTAGGTCGTCGTGCGGTAGGTAGTTTCTGCGAGACGGAGGAACCGCGGCCGAAGAAACCGCGAAGATACGGACGCTCTCATCGAGCGCGCTTCGCGAGAACTCGCGCGCCGATGGGAAATTCCGGGGTCAATCGCAGTAATAAACCGCGGGAGCGCGGACGAAGACAAAGATAGAGAAATAGAGAGAAAGAGAGGGAGGAAGAGAGAAAAAAGAAGACAAGAGGGCGAGAGAGAGAGAGAGAGAGAGAGAGAGAGAGAGAGAGAGAGGGAAAGAGAGAGAGAGAGAGACAGCACGAGAACAGCTAGCTAGTAACATTTATAGTCGTACATACGTTCGCCGGGTCGTCGTCGTCGTCGTCGCCGCTGCCGCCGTCTTCGTCGCTGTTGATGTGCGCTCCGTTGGTAGCACGCCTCGAAAACAGCACGCGTCAGGCAGAGTTCATTGATCACTGAACACTGACACTTCCGCACCGGCACTTCCGTCGACTGATCTCGCGTCTTCGTCAGGACGGAGAACGACGAGCGCGGTCGTTTAATGGGCGGCGGTGCTCGCGGCCGATCTCGCGGCGCCGCCCGACGTAGGTGCGGCGACGTGTGCGCGACGATGCTCGACCATCGAGCGCTTACGACAGCCCCGAATCAGACCCATCACACACGCGCGTACATACACGTACACACCATATACACACACATACGCGCGCAATCTCGCTCGCGAGCGCCGCATACACACCTACGTTCACTCACGGTGTCTACGGTGGGCAACCAACCGATGTCTCCGCCGCGTTGCTCTCCGCCTGAGTGCGAATTACGCGCGATACGAGTGCAGTGACGCTCAATCCGATCACCGTTAGGTTGCAACGCGTCGCGTTCCGTCGCGTCCCGTTGCGTGCGTGCGTGCAGACGCGATCGCGCCGCAGAGGTAGGGCCGGTCTACCGAGGTCGCGATGTACGAAGGGCGGTGGCACCAGCAGCAGGAGCTGTTGCTGGCGACATCTCACGGTGTCGGTCGATTAATCCGGACGCTTGTTAATCTTCGGCGGGTCTGCTAAAGACAATAGCTTGCCGTTTGATGAATAATGGTAGAATTAGGACAGGTTGCTCCAACTGCTTGATAAATTAACTGATAGTTAAATCATATGTCTGTCTTTGTCTAAATTGAAGGAAAAACAAAGATAAACAGATAATTTAATTATTAATTAACTTACCACGAAGTTGGAACAATTTGTCCTAGATCAGGTAAATTTTATCTATCATATATAACTGGTAATATTGATATTTATATTTTATCATCACTTTATTGAAGTAGTTTGTTTATAAATCGTCTAATTGCGCTGAATCTTCATAATAAAGTTATGGAAAATTTATACTGCCCATAACGTTCGCAATGAAGTTTGTCATCCATCGATATTTGAAATATCGAAATTCGAAGACGGTTACCTATCGATATCTAGAGTTCAAAACCCATTGATGTCTAAACTGATAGTAACGGATAGTTATTATTCATTAAGTAAGCAAATACAGATTACTACCCAGAAGTAGTACGAATATATAAATAAATAAATGTTTAAGGGGATGTCGGATCTTCCTACTATACCGATAAAACATTGTAAAAGTGTGACCAACTTTACATCATTTTAGCTGCACATATTTCAAAATTATCTGATATTTTAATCTTGCCAATAAAAAGTTCTATCATTTTGAATATTTTTACAAAAAACATCATTATTGCAACCATTATATAGAATAATTTATTAATATTTTATTTTTTCTAAAATATAGAAATGTTTAAATATAACCTTTTTTAGATTGTACTAATATAATTACAATTAAAATATTAAGATAACTCTTTTAATAGATTCTATCATTAACAATATGAATTTAAATAAATCAACATAACCAAAGCTATTCTTACCTTAAGCTATTCTTACCTATATATTTTTATATAATTTAAGAGGTTGTATTATAATTTATTATAGTGCTTTGAATGAGCAGATTTTGATAACTTTGGGATTGATTATTAATATTGTAAGCTTTGTGTTAAACTAAACAGAACTTATAACGTCATTCATCACTCCTAGATCAGTCAAAATTCGCTGAATCAAAGTACTATGTATAAACACAGACATTATATATGAACAGGAATTGGTTCTATCACTATATATAATTGTATCATGTGACTATAATAAATATGTATATATACATAAATATATATGTGTATATATTCTTTAATAAAAATTTATTTAAACTTGAATTTAGATAACCCTACTACTATTTCAAGAAAGAGAATTTTTATATTTTTTTTGTGCCATGCTATGTTATAATTAAAGTGCAATTGCCAGTTCTTATCTAAAAATTTTTTGTAAAAGACTGACATTTCATCTGCAGTTATCTCCATCTTTCCTTGCGCCTTCAGTAAGTTTTGAAATTGTTTCCGTTCCTATAATAACATCAACAATATTAAATCTTATTTCATATATTGTAAATAATAAATATATGAAACTTACCTGAATGAAATTAGTATTATGTTTGAACCAGAATTCTTGGTTCCATTGTTGAGTATCTTCTTTAAGTTCTCTATATTTCTTTTCTAAGTAAGTTTCATTTGCTGGATGTACAAATACTATAGGTCTTAAATTTGAAACTGGATCAGGAGGACCGATCATATCATGAAGTAGTAGATTGCTTTTGAATGTAGTTTTCTAATAATATTATAATGAATATATAAACTGTTTGTGAAATTGTTTGTTCAAAGCTGTTTGTAAAATTATTTATTCAAAGTAAAATATATTTACCGTACTACATAGTCGACATGATTTTGTCAAATATTTTATACAATATTTATAACTTTGAAATGTAACGTTTAGCATCTTGATATTACAAAGAGCAGTTTTGATTAAAAAAATGCTTTTACAATATATATTATCACGTTTTCTCCTTCCTCACAATAATTTTAATTTTACAAACATTTTCAAAGAATTACTTGAACGTTAATTTTTTGTATGATAGTAAAGGCTAAATTTTTTGTAGTTTGATGACTTTTGCCATCATGCCGTCAACCTTCCGTAAGAATATTTAATCATATAAAGGACACAGTTTATTAAATTATTTTAAAGGTTAGAACCACACACACACACACATACACTATGCGCAGAAAGTCCGTGAGTCCAACAATAAACGACCAATCACAATCAAGAGTTGTGCAGTCTACGTCTACTCTGGTCACTGGTCTGTTCTTTTTAGCTACGCTGCTGAACTGGTGCAATAAGTTAAAGTGAGAAAAAATAATGTTGTTTCACTCTTATTACACCAGTTCAGTTAAAAAGAACAGACAACAAAAATAACTTTGGTTTTACTCCTCCAAGCGCGAAATGCGAAAGCATATTTGTCTTGTCTCTTTTCGTTATTAATAATAATTTTTTATTTTTCCAAAATATAATATAACGTCTTCTTTATTACTATCGTATCTTTCATTTTCAATAAACTTTTTAAAATGCCTAATTGCATTTTATTTGTTTCTATGTCATCAGATAAAATACGCAAACTATTCAAGCGTGGTCTACAGTGGCAGTAAGCAGTAAAAGTAAGCGTAAGCGGTAAGAAATAAACCAATCACAGTCGATTATGATAAAAATAATCAACTGTGGTTGGTCCATTTCTTACTGTTCACGCTTTCTTCTTACTGCTTGCGGCCATTGTAGACCACGCTTTAGGCCCAGTTCCACAAGTTGCTTTAAACTCCGTTTAAAGCAAGTTGTGAAACTGGACCTTAGAAAAGAATAAACCTTTCCTTAGAATGGAAATAATCGCCAGGATACCTATTAGTCCGACATACGACGTCCGATATCCAATAGAAGGAACAGCTTGAAGCAATGAAGAATTGAATTCTCCATTAGAAAGCTGTTCTCCTATTGGATATCGAACGTCGTATGTCGGACATCGGACGCGGTGTCAATCCTTCATAAAGCCCTAAACACAATGCCAGGCAACAGGCAATAAGAATAAAAATAGACCAATCACAATAGATTATTCTTGTAATAGTCGATTATGATTGGTCTATTTTTATTCTTATTGCCTGGCACTGTGTTTAGGGCTTAAGTGAGCGTAAGTTTTAGTTATTTTATTAATCGTGCATGGACTGTGAGTAGTATAGAAACGTAGTCACTTCTCAGTTTATGAAAATTTCCAAGGGACAGAATCGATTACCGTGGGTGTACCCAGAGATGAGACACATCGCATCTAGTTGTTCGCGTACCGTGACTGTTGGTTCAAAAGACTCAAATCGCTATTGGCAGTATTGGGACAGTAAAATAGAATTTAGATCGCAGACATACGAACACTGTATTGCGTTCTAATTATCGAAATTATTCGCGTTTACGATCTGCTTCTATCGATTGATCTGCCGGTTTCTTTGTCACGATTTAAAAAGAAGACAATGTCTTTTCTATACAGACAAGAAATAAAATCACTGCAAGAAGGAATGCAAAACGCTTTCGTAATCGGAGTGGTTGTAAACAGTACGAACATGAAAACGATTGATGCCAGTCGAACGAAATGTACGTATACGTTGTTCTTCTGCAAAGTTATCCATATAGAAAATAACTTATTTTTAAATTTATTCCTGAGTAGAATCTGTTTTTCAATTTAAATAAAGAAAACAAAACGAGAAAGTCTCCTGTAAGAATATCTATACCTATTTGCTGACTGTTGTAGTTCACAAAGGTGATCGTAGTGTATGGACATTCACTTTGCGCGATTCTGAAGAAGATTTTATTAATGTGACGGTATGGGGTAGTTCGGAATTTATAACGAAAGTATCGTCCACTTATAATGTGGGATCTGTAGGTGCGTAAATATACTTTATTAATCAACTTATATTAATTACGTAGCAATCATAGATGATCAATACAAGTTTCTGAAAAATGTATTAAGTTTTATTCCCGCGCAATGCGATTAATCGATTTTTGCGAATTAGTAAGTTTGGAACGGTACGAAGAAGAAATAAGAATATGTATGAACTTGCTTTTTAGATATTATTTCATGAGGGTTTCTGTTTTACAGTGGAAGTGATAAGTGCAAAGATAATGAAACGTCATTCCAACGACAAAAACGAGCAATACGTACCATCGACTACTAGTCCTTTCTTTTTGACCGTGAACGAGGGTACGGCAATTATACAACATCACGATGCTCCCACTCGCGAACAATACGTCAGCTTGTTGACGCAGCCCGTCAAAAGTGTCGCGTCTGCGAAAAGTTTAAAAGTCATTCTAGAGAACATTGAGGTTCTGTGCGATCATTTCGTCGACCTTTTCGTCGTGGTCACGTTTGTACGTTTTATGATATAAGTAACACACACGACAAATTCGATCATATAGTTTCTTGAAGCATATATTACTGAAAAATTGCAGTCTTCAATGAAAATACATTTAACGTCGAGATACCCACAGTCAGAACCACAATGTTGATTCGACGTTAATGAGGGTTGAATTAATGTTGAATGAACGATTTATCGACTATTTCAACGTAAAATCAACGTCGAATCTACATTATGGTTCTGACTGGGATGGTATTTCATCGCGTCCAGTAAAAGCCATATTAATCTTTCGGCAAAATTTTGAGAATCAATGATATGCATCTTGCAAATAGTATATATATTTTTGTTATACAAAATACATATTTTGTTATACAATATACAAAATAGTACATATATTTTTGTTGTACAAAACTTGTTATACAAAAATCGTAATATTCAATCATGCAACGGACTATCGCAGGTCGCGGATGCGCGTAACGTAATGACGCGAGATGGACGGTCTTTAACGTGTCGCAGTTTTGAGATTGCGGATGGATCGACGGATAGTACGGTCTCTTTGATATTGTGGGAGAAGGATTGGGTCGAAAGATCAGCGTTTTGGGAACCAAAGCAAACGGTATTGTTCTTGACCGATGTTCGTATCGCATACGACGAATATAAGAAGAAAACGGTGCTGAGTATAGGTATGTGTTTCTAGTATGTTCAAACATTGCATAATCGTACAAAACTGTATAAGAATTGTCCATTTGTATTATGTTGTGTACAGCGAGACGGACGCTAATCACAGAATGTCCGAGCATACCGCAGGCAATAGAACTTAAAAGCGCAGTGGAGCATTACAATCTTGATTCAATAAGCAGCGACCCGTTTGCTGTACCGAATCGTAAGAATTCAAAATGACGATTTTGAATATCGAAATTTAATATTGGCTTTTTTCTCTCATTTCACACAGTTAGTTAATTTCATCTCTCTGTTAATTCTGTTAATCAATAGCGGACACTATCACGACTGTAATGACGATACAGCAAATCACGGAGAAATTGCAAAAGAAAGCGAGCACGGATGACGAAAGATTACAGTTCGCGGCGATCGTGAACGCTTCAGTGACCGAAATGAATCTAGAAGATTTGTCCAGTGTGATATCTATCAAATGGTACTACTTTCTTCACTCCTCACATGATATTCATTATCTAGTAAGAATCGAAGAACCACCGTCAAAATGCTAATTACTATTGCGCTTATTCCATTTAGCGCTCTGTGTAAGAAGATCGTCACAAGCGTGCAAGATTCTTGTATGAATTTAAGTTGCCCATCGGGTAATGGAATGCAGTCACCTTTAAACGTTGTTAAATTAAATGTGAAAGTCAATTTAAAGGACGACACCGGATATCTCATCGGATGCCGCTTGACTGGTGATTTCGCGGAGCGTGTTTTGGGCTACACTCTCGACAAGTTTCAAGTAATCCGTTTAAATTCACTAAAATTAATTAAAACTTAATTTAATGTTAAACGAAAACGCGCGATAAAATTGGCTAAAAAGCTAAATTGCTTCCCCGATTATATGTTCGTGCAAAATAAAAAGTGAACTTAATTATCGCAGGAAACGACAGCGGAGCAACGTGAGGAGTTAAAATGGATGTATCTATTGGAAAAATGCGAAGTTCGCCTGCATATTCTTGGGCCGACATCTACTTTCCCGCGCGCTCTATACAATATTTTATCTATTCAACATTATCGAGGTGAAGAAGCAGAATAAACAATCAAGTCAGACTGCAACCTTATTCAAGTATTGAAAATACGTTCTCTGCCTTTTGTTACTCCGATTTGATAAAAATACTTTTTATCGTCATATACTTCGTTGTGTGTATGTATATAAAATTATTGGTCATTTTTCGATAAGAAAACACGGCGTTATATAAAGAGCCATTCTATTGACTATATATTATCTAAGCTTTCTAAGATAAAATAGCTTTATATAACACAGCATCCTTTATAGGAAAACGATCATTATAGATATGTTACGAAATATAACAGTGATGCGTAACAGAATTATTGTTAAGTTTTATGTTTTTAAAAAATGAATATATTCTTACGGTTTTCTTATTTCATTTTATTATCTTATTAAGAAATGTTTGTTTTTATTGACGAAGAAAGATTCGTAAATAATTAATTTATAGGAAATATGTGCGTCACTGTATTTAACACGTCTTATTTAAAAACAGCTTAATATTTACGTTTAACATATATGTTTATTATTGTATAAAAACTATGTAACATATTATATAAATAAATATATTATGTTACATTGGGTGTGTTAGAGTATTTAATAAATCAAAAAGTGCGATACATTAATGTTAAAACATTATCCATAAAATGTTGAAAGATTATAGGTACGTTTTTAAACCGAAAAGCATTTTTTTACACTCATAAAAACCGTTTGATACATTAAACGTATTTTTGCGTCATCTTGAAGATTCATTGAAATTTGATGGAAGTCCGAATCCAGATTAAAACAAAACGACGACGACGACGACGACGACGACGACGACGACGACGACGACGACGACGACGACGACGACGACGACGACGACGACGACGACGACGACGACGACGACGACGACGACGACGACGACGACGACGACGACGACGACGACGACGACGACGACGACGACGACGACGACGACGACGACGACGACGACGACGACGACGACGACGACGACGACGACGACGACGACGACGACGACGACGACGACGACGACGACGACGACGACGACGACGACGACGACGACGACGACGACGACCGACGACGACGACGGACGACGACGACGGACGGACGACGGACGACGGACGACGACGGGACGGACGACGGACCGACGACGACGACGACCGGACGACGGACGACGGACGGACGACCGACCGACGACGACGAACCGACCGACGACGACCGACGACGACGACGACGACGGACGACGGACGACGGACGACGACGACGACGGACGACGACGACGACGACGACGACGACCGACGACGACGACGACGGACGACGACGACGACGACGACGACGACGACGACCGACGACGACCGACGACGACGACGACGACGACGACGACCGACGACGACGACGACGACGACGACGACGACGACCGACGACGACGACCGACGACGACGACGACGACGACGACGACGACGACGACGACCGACGACGACGACCGACGACGACGACGACCGACGACGACGACGACGACGGACGACGACGACGACGGACGACGACCGACGACGACGACGACGACGACGACGACGGACGACGACGACGACGACGACGACGACGACGGACGGACGACGACGACGACGACGACGACGATAAAACACGAGTAGCGGCGAGATAAAATACAAGGGGTAGCACATTGTCCTTCTCCTCGCCGCGTGCTGGCAACAATCGCTATAAGTGAGCCGCGCTTTGGGCCGAGCGGCTTCGATGCTTTTTTGATATCATCACGGCGCGTGCTCAATCGTTACATTCCTGTAATTAATAACTCGAGAGTTATTGCGAATATCGCAAAATGATATGGGTATTTACATTTATTTTAATCCACTCTATGTCTCCATGAATTCCTCGGAGCGAGGAATTCGTGAAACATTCTGAACATGTTTTCAACCGCAATTTTAGTATTATAGAAGTAGAAATTCGAATTATTAACTCAAGGAATGCTACACACACTGACACACACACACACACACACATCCGCACACGCCGCGCACGCGCGCGCGACACGCACACAAAACATGTGCTATATATTTAAAATAAAAATTATTTCAAATTTTCTCACATCTCGCAATCCTAGGAGTCACTCACACACACATTTGACCAGTTTTCCGTATTGATAGTCTTTTGATACTTTCCGACATCTTTTTCTCATTATTACATATCTGTTACCATCCATGCTTATTTCAGACTATGTTTCATATTCCGTCGACAGTACTCCTAAGAAGGCGCTAATGTACAGCGAGATTTCTCTGGTACGCTAAATTCCGTAAGACTAAAAGTCTTTATAATATCTCGTCGGTGGTCTTCTGGAAAATATGTGTGATAGCCTTAACAGAGAGGAACATGAGAGTGGCCACAACGTTTTCGACGACACCGACTTTCCACACTGAGAAAAGGCGCCATCAGCATCCATTTTTAAAAGGGAACTACGTTGATATATTGAAAGTCGAGCTTCATGCTGAGATTAGGGTTAATTTAGGACTATATTGTGGTAAAGCACGTCCCTGCATTTTGAGCCGTTTAGGAGACAAAGACGCGTTCCTGTAACTTTAACCGGTTAGGAGATATCGAAGGTTAACATTTTTCAATTTCACTGTTAATATCTCCGTTTCTATTGGGAACTGAGAGTCGAGCTTCACAGTGAGAATAGGGTTGATACAGGATTATACAGTGTCAAAAGAGCGTTCCTGTATATTCAACTGTTTAGCAGATATCGAAGGTTAAATTATTTAATTTTAATGTTAATATCTCCGTTTCTATTGCGAATTGAAAGTCGAGCCTTATGGTGAGAATAGGGTTGACATAGAACTATATTGTGACAAAAGCACGTTCCCATATCTTGAGCAGTTTAGGAAACACACAAGGTTACATTTTTAAATTATACTGCTAATATCTCTATCCCTACTGGGAACTGATAATCCAGCTTTATGTTGAGAATAGAGACGATATAGAACTATATTTTTACAAAAGCGCGTTCCTGTATCTCGAACCATTTAGGAGATAACGAAGATTAAAGTTTTCCAACCTTTCTCCGTTGATATCTCCGCTTCTACTGGGAGTAGAGAGTTTGCCATGTAGTCGAAAATGTAGGGTTTTGAAAGGACTTTAATTTGGTACCAGAGCCAGGCCTGTATCTCTAACCGCTTAGGAGATATCGAGGATTAAAGTTTTCCAACATTTCTCCGTTGATATCTCCGCTTCTACTGGGAGTAGATAGTCGCCATTTGCGGCAAAATGTAGGGTTTTGAGAGGACTTTAATTTGGTACCAGAGCCAGGCCTGTATCTCTAACCGTTTACGAGATATCGTAGGTTAAAGTTTTCCAGCCTTTCTCCGTCGATATCCAGCCTTCCTCCGTCGATATCTCCGCTCCTACTGGGAGTAGAGAGTTTGCCATGTAGTCGAAAATGTAGGGTTTTGAAAGGGCTTTAATTTGGTACCTGTCCGAAGCCTGTATCTCTAACCGTTTAGGAGATATCGAAGGTTAAAGTTTTCCAACCTTTCTCCGTCGATATCTCCGCTTCTACTGGGAGTAGAGAGTCGTCCATGTAGTCCAAAATGTAGGGTTTTGAAAGGGCTTTAATTTGGTACCTGTCCGAAGCCTGTATCTCTAACCGTTAGGAGATATCGAAGGTTAAGTTTCCAATTTTCGAATCATCCTTCTCCGTCGATATCCGCTTCTACTGGGAGTAGAGGGTCGTCCATGTAGTCCAAAATGTAGGGTTTTGAAAGGGCTTTAATTTGGTACCTGTCCGAAGCCTGTATCTCTACCGTTTAGGAGATATCGAAGGTTAAAGTTTTCCAACCTTTCTCCGTCGATATCTCCGCTTCTACTGGGAGTAGAGAGTCGTCCATGTAGTGCAAAATGTAGGGTTTTGAAAGGGCTTTAATTTGGTACCTGTCCGAAGCCTGTATCTCTAACCGTTTAGGAGATATCGAAGGTTAAAGTTTTCCAACCTTTCTCCGTCGATATCTCCGCTTCTACTGGGAGTAGAGAGTCGTCCATGTAGTGCAAAATGTAGGGTTTTGAAAGGGCTTTAATTTGGTACCTGTCCGAAGCCTGTATCTCTAACCGTTTAGGAGATATCGAAGGTTAAAGTTTTCCAACCTTTCTCCGTCGATATCCTCTTCATCCGTCGATTCTCCCTTCTACGGGAGTAGAGAGTCGTCATGTAGTCAAAATGTAGGGTTTTGAAAGGGCTTTAATTTGGTACCTGTCCGAAGCCTGTATCTCTAACCGTTTAGGAGATATCGAAGGTTAAAGTTTTCCCAACCTTTCTCCGTCGATATCTCCGCTTCTACTGGGAGTAGAGAGTCGTCCATGTAGTGCAAAATGTAGGGTTTTGAAAGGGCTTTAATTTGGTACCTGTCCGAAGCCTGTATCTCTAACCGTTTAGGAGATATCGAAGGTTAAAGTTTTCCAACCTTTCTCCGTCGATATCCAGCTTCATCGTCGATATCTCCGCTTCTACTGGGAGTAGAGAGTCGTCCATGTAGTCCAAAATGTAGGGTTTTGAAAGGGCTTTAATTTGGTACCTGTCCGAAGCCTGTATCTCTAACCGTTTAGGAGATATCGAAGGTTAAAGTTTTCAACCTTTCTCCGTCGATATCCAGCTTCATCCGTCGATATCTCCGCTTCTACTGGGAGTAGAGGTCGTCATGTAGTCCAAAATGTAGGGTTTTGAAAGGGCTTTAATTTGGTACCTGTCCGAAGCCTGTATCTCTAACTGTTTAGGAGATATCGAAGGTTAAATTTTCTAACTTTCTCCGTCGATATCCAGCCTTCATCCGTCGATATCTCCGCTTCTATTGGGAGTAGAGGGTCGTCCATGTAGTCCAAAATGTAGGGTTTTGAAAGGGCTTTAATTTGGTACCTGTCCGAAGCCTGTATCTCTAACCGTTTAGGAGATATCGAAGGTTAAAGTTTTCTAACCTTTCTCCGTCGATATCCAGCCTTCATCCGTCGATATCTCCGCTTCTATTGGGAGTAGAGGGTCGTCCATGTAGTCCAAAATGTAGGGTTTTGAAAGGGCTTTAATTTGGTACCTGTCCGAAGCCTGTATCTCTAACTGTTTAGGAGATATCGAAGGTTAAAGTTTTCTAACCTTTCTCCGTCGATATCCAGCCTTCATCCGTCGATATCTCCGCTTCTATTGGGAGTAGAGGGTCGTCATTGTAGTCCAAAATGTAGGGTTTTGAAAGGGCTTTAATTTGGTACCTGTCCGAAGCCTGTATCTCTAACCGTTTAGGAGATATCGAAGGTTAAAGTTTTCTAACCTTTCTCCGTCGATATCCAGCCTTCATCCGTCGATATCTCCGCTTCTATTGGGAGTAGAGGGTCGTCATTGTAGTCCAAAATGTAGGGTTTTGAAAGGGCTTTAATTTGGTACCTGTCCGAAGCCTGTATCTCTAACCGTTTAGGAGATATCGAAGGTTAAAGTTTTCTAACCTTTCTCCGTCGATATCCAGCCTTCATCCGACGATATCTCCTCTTCTATTGGGAGTAGAGGGTCGTGATTGTAGTCCAAAATGTAGGGTTTTGAAAGGGCTTTAATTTGGTACCTGTCCGAAGCCTGTATCTCTAACCGTTTAGGAGATATCGAAGGTTAAAGTTTTCTAACCTTTCTCCGTCGATATCCAGCCTTCATCCGTCGATATCTCCGCTTCTATTGGGAGTAGAGGGTCGTCATTGTAGTCCAAAATGTAGGGTTTTGAAAGGGCTTTAATTTGGTACCTGTCCGAAGCCTGTATCTCTAACCGTTTAGGAGATATCGAAGGTTAAAGTCCTTTCCCAACCATTCATCCGTCGATATCTCCGCTTCTACTGGGAGTAGAGAGTCGTCCATGTAGTCCAAAATGTAGGGTTTTGAAAGGGCTTTAATTTGGTACCTGTCCGAAGCCTGTATCTCTAACCGTTTAGGAGATATCGAAGGTTAAAGTTTTCTAACCTTTCTCCGTCGATATCCAGCCTCATTCGTCGATATCTCCGCTTCTATTGGGAGTAGAGGGTCGTCCATGTAGTCCAAAATGTAGGGTTTTGGAAAGGGCTTTAATTTGGTACCTGTCCGAAGCCTGTATCTCTAACCGTTTAGGAGATATCGAAGGTTAAAGTTTTCTAACCTTTCTCCGTCGATATCCAGCCTTCATCCGTCGATATCTCCGCTTCTATTGGGAGTAGAGGGTCGTCATTGTAGTCCAAAATGTAGGGTTTTGAAAGGGCTTTAATTTGGTACCTGTCCGAAGCCTGTATCTCTAACCGTTTAGGAGATATCGAAGGTTAAAGTTTTCCCAACCTTTCTCCGTCGATATCTCCGCTTCTACTGGGAGTAGAGAGTCGTCCATGTAGTCCAAAATGTAGGGTTTTGAAAGGCCTTTAATTGGTACCTGCCGAAGCCTGTATCTTAACCGTTTAGGAGATATCGAAGGTTAAAGTTTTCCAACCTTTCTCCGTCATATCTCCGCTTCTACTGGAGTAGAGAGTCGTCCATGTAGTCCAAAATGTAGGGTTTTGAAAGGGCTTTAATTTGGTACCTGTCCGAAGCCTGTATCTCTAACCGTTTAGGAGATATCGAAGGTTAAAGTTTTCCAAACATTCTCCGTCGATATTCCATCCTTCATCGTCGATATTACTTGGGCAATCTCTCCTTTTTTTCCCCC